>NC_056735.1:437606273-437638773 GCF_019279795.1 Protopterus annectens
TGGCTCATGGCTAGAATGTACAGGTTAATCTGGCACATGAGTATCTTGTGATTGTGTTCCCCACAAATGTCAGTGTGCTGCTAGAAATGTAGGGGTCTGTTTAAATGTAGCTGATAATGTCACCTGAAGACAGCCAGATATGTAGATATATGAATATAAATTAAATATATAAATGTGTAGCAGTAACATCTGCATCTTGAACAGTTTGTATGTCAGATACAGGTCCGTTATATAAACAACTATCAAAACCCATTTCACAATTTAATGGACACTGCCTGGTGTAATAATACATGTAGGGGATATATTCCTGCAGTCAGTAGGAATGTAGAGTAAATTATAAGTATATATAAGTTGTTAATGGAGTGATCCTTTTACACCCTACTTCATGGACATAAATAATGGCATTCCACACCTAAATGGGTATGTGTAATCTGACAAACTTTGTTGGGGCATATGTCCTATTGCTTTATAAATATCTGCATGTACTGTGATGCATGTGCCCTGTTCACATACCACAATCTTGGTGGCCTGTTGCCACCAATCAACCCTGCATGCTGTTGGAATGTCCACTGTTGTTCTAAATATGCATGTGTTATGCTTACTGTTCAACTGTTGGAATTCATGTGTGTTGGGTTAATGGGAATACTAATGCATGCTGTTATAACTAATTTGGAATGCTGTTGTCTGTTACTAACCCATATTGTCATTAAATCCTGCTAAACAAAGAACGTATGGGAAGGCCGGTCCCAGTGGACCCTCTTCTCCCACCTTAGCTGGCGATGGCACCTGGCACCAGCATGCCCGGTGCCCAGCCTAGGACCTCCTCCTCCGGTGGCCCTGTGCCACCTTCAGGTGGAAGTGCTGCAGGGCATGGGGCTTGACCCCCCGTGCAAGCGTGGCCGGAGGAGGGCCAGCTATCACCCTCCGAATGGTCCAGGCTGTGGTGCGTAGGGAGATCGAGTGTACAGTCGCTGATCCTCTACGCCAGCTCAAGGCAAGAGTGGCATAGTTCACGGGTGAGCCTGCCCCTCCTATGCAGCCCCCTGCACAGCCAACCTCTGGGCTGTGAAGGTGCAGTGGTGACTGCCCATGGGTGGGGATGTCAGTTCCACTGTTGCCATCTGTGGGCTCAAGGGCTTGCGATTTCCAAATACCCTTCCCCGTCAATGGTGTTCACCCACCCCATGTATCATATTCTGCCCCTGTATGCATCTTGTTTGTCTTGTCTGTTTACCTCCCCAAACTACCCCCCCAAATATACCTACTTCCCTTATCCCACATACCACTCTCACCTGAAAAAAAATGGGCAATCTGCTCCCACAAAAAATGATGCCCCATACATAGCTGCCCATTTTGCACACATGTCCGCTGGACACATAAACTGAAATTTAATGGGCAGTACAACATACTTTGTTGTCCTCACCCCTCTCTCAGGGGTGGAAGGTTTCAAAATTCCATCCAAATTATTAGTATATGCACAGCTGTTGCTGTTAAAGAAATCGGCAGCTATGGACTTTTCCTACACCCATCCTGCACATCCCAAGCTGTTTTCCCTACAGTCTTTCCCTCTTTGTGCCCCTTTTTCACTACTTTCCTATCTCCACATTTTTTTTTCTTTAAAAGAAATAAGCGTGGGGGTTAGCTGGAGTAAGCACTTTTAAGCAGTAGTTAGCAGGTTTGCACGAGTGAGCGCTTGTGTGCACTTAGCTAAGTATTGCTAAGTGTCGCGCAAACTCGCTCAAACCCGCTTACAACTGCTTAAAAGTGCCTTAGTCACTCTGAATGGCAGGGCCCTTGTCCTGCTGAGCAGCAAAATAAAACACCTCTGTCAGTCTCGAACCCCAGACCTTAGACACACTACACTGCATGAAGTACTACTAAGACACAGTAGACATACAATGAGTTGGTGCTGTAATAAATATATCATGCATTACAATGAGTGAATGTAAAGGGAAAATAGGAATGCCATAACACAAATCTTGTTCTGTGGATCTTTACCAGCAGTTGTTGTGGAATTGCATGACATGACTGTGAAAAGAGAACCAGCCATTCTAGCTGGAAATAATGTTACAGTAGCACTTTACAAACCCCATACAGTATCAGAGCAGGATAAACACTGGCATATTTGAATAGGGCAGAGGCCATACTTCCCAACTGCGACTGCTTGTCAGGGATGTCCCTGATTCGTAAACAAATGTTAGCTGTGTCCCTCTGAATCCCTCTGAAAAGTACTGACGTTTGGCAGAAAAGTGGGGAATTACACTTAATGAATAATGTCAATAAGTAAGAGTAGACACTGCTTGCAAGTCAGAAAATGTGTATTAATACATATGCTCTGATTCTCTCACAGTCTCAACTTAATGTCTGTAATATATTACAGGTGTACCTCACTTATATGTACCCTTCCCTGAGGCTGTTCAAACATATACCTGAGTGTATCAGAGGCCTGGCAGAGGCAGAAAGACATAGGCATATCAGCTTTTCTGCTGTTACACACTCTGCAAATAGCTTTGGAAGGAGTCCCACAAGCATACCCTTATGTAGGACTACAACACAGAAATATCAAAGGATGTAGCCATGTACTGGTAGCAACCAACTGTGACAATGCCATTGTTCCAGTGCTGAAAAGACCAGTGTGGTGCACATACAAAGAATAATAGGCTAACCTCTGGCTACCATTTGGATATGTCCACAGGTGTGAGCTATGCAGACAGACTACTTGTCTTGATAGACTAACAGGTACAAAGCAACCCTGTATGTTCAGCAAGATAAACAACACACAATAATAAATAATGCTGTCTGTACTTCTGCACCCCTACCCAAAAGAACAATATACCTGTGTATTCAGGCTCTACCAAGGATGTAGGTAGGCATACTCAGTATTGAAATATGTCCAGTTGTCTTGAGCAGCCTGTGCTAATGTCAACACAAAAAAACACAAACCGTTCAGAAGTGAGTAAAGTAATATTTACAGTATAGTAGTTCACAAACAGTTCATGCGCCAGAAGAATACATTGCAATAATTACTTTTGTATGGCAGTTAATTGTCTAATTAGAAAAGCAAGTACATACTCCCATGTATCTTGTGTTAGCATTTGGAGGGGTGAGTAAAATTCTACACTGACAAGTGTGTCCTAGAAGCAGCAACATTCAGGTTTTATTACAACATGCAAATCACTGGCTACAGCCATAGCTTCAAATATAAGAAGTATATCAACCTTCTAGCTGACACAACGGTGTCCACAGCAAACAAGCATGGGCCCCACTCTGGAAAGCTGAAAGGGCTACACCTACCTAACTTAGCAATTTATAGCAGTGGGCTGCTATGACAGTGACTACTGCAATTACCACACAGCAGGCTGCATGCAATTAGTAAATGGTGGGCACCAACTGGTGCAGAGGCCATCACATGCACATGTGCAGATACCTATAAAAGCAGGCTGTACTTGCTGTCCACACATGCAATAATATCATTGCAGCAACCGAGAGAGAGAGAGAGAGAGAGAGAGAGAGAGACAGAGACACAGACAAAGAGACAGAAGCAGACAGGCACAGAAAAAGAAAGAGCAACATCAACAGAAACCCCCCTCCCCAAAAAAAATATATCTATTAAAAACAGATGGAACAGAGAAATACAAAGGAAAGGTATGTAACACATATGGATTTTCTGGCATGTAGTAGATGTTTTCTGAAGAGCACTCTACATACTGTGAATCATCCATATGTGGCAGCAGTACGTATCTATTTGTATCTGTACATGTGCATAGGGCAAGAGACATACTGCAACTGTTTGTGAAAGGTATATATATATATATATATATATATATATATATATATATATATATATATATATATATATATATATATATATATATATATATATATATATATATATATGTTGTTGAAGGTTGTTATGTGCATATTTGTATGTAGGTTGTAGTGTGTGGCAAAGAAAACAGCATGTAGTGCTGGTATATGACATGTGGTGGTTAAATGCTGTGGGTATGATTTTTAATTTTTGCAGTGTTGCAGCCAGTGAGGCCTGCTAAAGCTACATGGGCTGAGGACACCTTCAATGAATTCTGCACAACACTGTGCAATATTATTACATAACTGTATTTCTCACAACTATCGCATAATTGATATTCCCACCATGAAAAGTGGACTGTATATGTGCCTATATGTACATCTATATGTATAGCAATGGATGTTTATATGCATGTGTGAATGTATGTGTGTGTGTGTATATATATATATATATATATATAGATATATATATATATATATATATATATATATATATATAGAGAGAGAGAGACATGGGGTCATACTTACTGCGATAGGTGCCTGGTGACCAAGGCATGGACTGAAGCTCAGTGTTGACACTGCAGTGGCATCCCTTCTTGCCAAAACACTGTACCCATTAACTACCACACAGGTGGTAGTCTACCTAACACCGAAGGTGTGATAAGGGAACTTGGGACACAGGTGGACAGTAGCCTCCCCTTTGATAATCACAGTGCCACACTAGTCATGTAATCTGTCTATGTGGTACACGTCATCACAAGAGGTGTGTCATCTAGGGAAATATAGGTCAGTGTTCCCCTCTACTCATTACACTGAAAACCCATTATAGAGTACAATGCCCCATGTGGTATGTACCTCACATGACAACTACAGCAGCTGGAAAGGCCACAGACATAACTCACAAAGAGTAATACCGGCCTCAAACAGATGCCCTATGCAGACCAACTCACAATACCACAGCTAGACTGTGTTGCATACCACCTACCCAGAGGTGACCTCTGCCTAAGATACAGAGCTATGTCACACCCATAGCTGTTGGACATCCTCCATGTAAACATATTACAATCCCTCCGAAATACATGCTCTAGGGCCCTAAACCTTGTCAGCTCACTAAACAGCACATGCTGGAGGGTTAGATTCCCATCTCAGAGACGTACCATACTCTGGAACAAACCACCTAGCAATAGCAAACAAAGCTCCTCATTAGCAGTTGTCATAAATACTCCTGATAATTGGTTGGGAGATAGGAAATGCACCCCGGGAATCACCTCTGTGGCTTTGGTTGACAGGGGCAAGTGAGATTAAATTACATGTGTGTCAATGACCAGGGCAGCGTATGACTAGGCTGCTGTAGGCCCTAGGGCCAATAGCGTATTACCTACCTATGACACGATGCACACACACATGTATTTAGTGCAATAATTGCTATGTGAGGTTGACTGAGTGTGATGGTGAATGTGTTGGTGAATGTGTGCAAGGTCTGTAAAGGTGTGATAGCTTAGTGTGAAATTGTTTCTGTCATGGTAGTTTGTGTCTTAGCTGTGATCCCAGCAAAAGATGTGTATGCTATTGCTAGGTAGGAGAAGTAGTATGGCATACGGTGTGATGTAGTCCTTTGTTGTTGACTGTGGTGTCCCATTGTAGGCTAAAGCAATACATGTATGCTTAGTGAGTGGTACCGCTGGTGAATCCAACTCCCATATGAACTGTAGTACTACCTGAAGCTGTAGGCCTAAACAGTACAGTATGATGTATATTCATATTGCTTGGAAACACTGTTTTGTGTGTTCCCTGTAGTCCTCACAGATTACATACCTCAGGCATAAGGTTTTGTAAGTAGTGACACACAGTACTGTATGGTACACAGGTAAAGCTCATCTGGGTCGGCATACATTTGTGTGTTGTATGTATGTCTGATGTGTGTGTAATTATGCCTGTACCATGCCCTCAATCATATGTGTGTTACAGGGTATACGTGTGTATCTAGCAACATGTATAGTCTATTACAGCAGTATGCCACCTATATTAACAACTGTGCACATATGTTAGGCAGAGGTTTGGCATCAACGACTAGGTTGGTATACTGGTAATTCTGTAACTGTACTTTACATTCATTGCAATGGATGACATCTTTCTTTATGCATTAGCTTGATATATACCTCCTGTGGCTAGGTGGTGCATTCTGTCACATACAGTGTACCATGTACTGGTGTATAGTCTTACATACTGGCTTCTCTTTACTGCTGTGCAGAACATGGTTTGATATATAGAGCGTGCCAGGCACTGTCAGCCAGTTGTGGCCTGAGCACTCATATGTGTTATTGAACATGTGTGTCCTCTGACGGTCAATCGGATGCTATCTATGGCAGTTAATTGATATCTGTACTTTAGAATAAGTGTGCCACATGACTTGCTGACAAATATTGTTTAATTGTCTTCCAGGAGCATGGCCCACCAATGCAACCTGTGTTATACAGCAGCAGAGGAACAGGAGATACACAGCAGCCTGGTGCAGCACTACACCCTGCTGTTCTCTAGAACCAGTCAGGACCAGCATGAGTGGACTGCTCTGTGGCAAGATCTTGTTCATTGGGTAAATGAAATAGGCATGCATAACCGGACATATGAGCAGGTACGCCATCACTGCAGTGATTTAATTAGACATGTCCGGTGGCATGCATCTGATATCCATAGACAACAGCTTGCCACAGGTGGTGGGGTAGCCATTCATCCCTCCCTCACCAGAGTGGAGGAGCTGCTCCTAAGCATGGTGGCTCCTGGCCAACAACAGGACCAGCAACATACATGTGTAATCATGGAGTCCGGAGCCACCCAGCCTGTTGACATGGAGCGTGCAGGTAACATGCCCTATTTTTAGACTACTGTTACCTGTATTGGTAGATTATGCATATGTGAGATGTGTACTGTGTGTTTAGCAGTTGTGCTGCCTAGTGTTGTGCAATACTGATATGTGGAATATAATCTGTACGCCTGTGACTGTTGACTGTTGTATTACTGCAGTTTACCAAACTCACAGTAGCAATGCCACAGTTGTGGCCACTGACAAACTGTCTCATATTCTTGTAGGTCCCTCTGGTGTGACAGAAAGGCAGCCGGTCAATGCTGGTGAGTGTGTTATAAATGTAATATTGCTAATGAAATGTGCATGTCATAGGTGAGGTGCAGGCCATGTACATGTAACACACCTACACATGATGCGTACTGTGCATGTTTGCTGTGAAACTATGCACATCTCAGTAATGTCAGTAGCTGCCTCAATCACATGCAATACACAGAGCATCGTACACAATTGTGGCAACACCGTACTGGACAATGGATAGGCATAGTTGATACACATGGACACAACATACACAACTTTGTCATATACAGTACACCTTAACATGATACACATGGCGTATCCAGACACCCGCTGTAAGGTCACCCTTCAGTAACCCACATGTCATCCACACAGCACACATAATATACCTGAGGGGTAGAGGCCTATCATGGGGCTGTTCAGCACTCTTCAACACAACACATTCATGTTAGGCAATGCTCCCTATTGGGCACCTTATAAACCCATGTAAAAAGTGGCTGTGTAATTGTGAATGTAGCCACGGTACTGCAGTTCAGGTACAGCATGCTAGGTGGTGGTCTGGCACACATTAGTAGCCTTGAGTGACCACATGATGCATGATGATGATAGCTCATGGTACTACACCCCATCTAGTTACAGTGACCACAGTGCTACACATAGCAGACATTGCTATGCACCTCAATGTTGTGTGTCTGCAAACATATGCACTTATACACAATATGCATAGCAATGACCATTTGTACAAAGTGACACATATATGTCTTGTAATGCTATTAAGTGTATAGGTCACATGAAACACATTGGGTATGTGTGATGTTCAATGTTGCAGTCATGTTGTAGCATGCCATGTCATGGCTGGCACTGGCATGTCCGCAATATGTCCTACACTCACCATAACTACTGTACAATGGCCAAGTTGAGCAATGGTATTCCATCACGTATACATGCACCACTCATCCTGTGTGTATACCTAGCATGCATGTGCTAAACCTGTGTCCACAATTATCTGCTACAGACATAGACACTGTAATCAGAAATGTATATCTGTGTGACACACAGATACACAGCCAGCCATGGTATGTATACCTGTGAGTGATGGTGCACAGGACATTGCAGACCTTTTAATACTTGCACAGCAATGTTGTGTCCATCTACACATTGCGTTCCAAGGTGAAGCCAATCACTGAACAACATCACACATGCATCAAAGCAATGTATACTGTTAATAACAAGGGCTGTCTACACTCGCACTGCATGGTCTTCAGCAACAAATATTCTGCATGCTGACACATGTGATATGACTGTTTGACTTGTGATACTATAACCCATCTTAAACCACTATTGAGTATGTTTTAGATTGCTGGTGGTGTGTGTGTGCATCTGCTGTAGTGAGGAGTGTATTTGTGTGCATGTGTGCATGTGTTCATGTGTCCATATGTGCATGTGTTCATGTGTTCATGTGTCCATGTGTGCATGTGTGCATGTGTTCATGTGTGCATGTGTTCATGTGTACCGACATCATGTACAGGTTGTAAAGTGTGTTTCCTGTCTTCCTCCCACAGGTGCTGTGTTAGGGCTAGTTCACTGCAGCAGGGAAACTGATGTTACTGAGCCACATAGTGATAATGATGGTAGGTGTGTGGAGGCACAGGTGTGTTTGCCAGGGTCTGTCGTTGGGCCAGCCACCAGTTGACAATTCACAGCTGTCTACCCCATCCATGCATACAGTCATACTGCCAATACATCCATCACCAATGCCCATAGCTGAGGGACAGCATACAGTTGGCATTGGCCAGGACAGTGTGGTATCCATGGCACATGCATCCCAACACAGCAGCCATACCCAGATGTCTGGAAGGGTACCACATAGACAGATGTCCAGGGGTTCTTGTAGGAGCACTGCTGCTCATCATGCCACTGGCAGACATGCCACAGGTCTGACAATGTCACGCATGTTCCAGGCTGTCATGGAGGCACAGGCATGTATGGAACAGTACAGCAGACAGGGACTAAGGGCACAGAGGGCACATAACACTGCCATCATTGACAGTATCCGTGACCTAGCAGGTGCCATCTGTTATTACACCAAGGTCACTGATAGACATTGGGGAGAGACATTAGATATCCTCCGCAATGTCATGTCCATATGTCAGGACAGTGTGGGATGATTGAGATGTCGATGTGGACGTATGCCAGCAACATCAGCAGCTGGCAGTCACGCAGACATCCCTCAGGCCACAGCCACTCCCATAATGCCAGTACCAGCCCCAGCAATGTTGGGGGTCGGCTGTCCATAGAACATCCTAGAAGACCACGTGCAGATGGCTCTGGACAGTCCCAGCGGGGACCTGTGTCCAGTGTACATCCATCCACCTTTGGGGATAGTACCCAGTCTGATTTAATACCTGATAGTGTCAGTAGCACCCCTGCCAGGCACAGGTACCGTATCTGTGGCCAGAGACGGTGATCTGTAAAGCCTCGCAGGTACAGTCTGTGGCTGTCCCACAAATATGCAGACACACACACATACACCAGATACCTAGGGCTAACACATACCCACAAACATTACAACAACATTGGCCCATTCCAGTATTCTTGCCCCCCCCCCCCACACACACACACACACACACACACACACACACACACATACATACATACATGTGAAGTGAATGCTCACTGTAGGCCTCTGGCAAACCAACAACACACCCTGTGCATATGATAAAACCTGTGCTGCCTCCTGTCATCTGTAACATCGATGCAGGAATAGGCTACCATGGTGTTGATGCACAGGGTGTCTATATAGCAGTATAGCAATGTTAGCATGTTGTCAGCAGTAGAGTGTAATAATATGCTTGAAGGTGTAGCTGAGCAGGCATGATGCATTAAAGCTATTATTGTCATTGTAGTGTTGTTTACATCAGTGTTGGTTCCAATTGTGTATTGTCTGGCCACGTGCCACTTGACTGATGTGTGCAGTATTGGCAGCATGTGTTAGAGAGTGGACAGTATGTGTGGGATGGGTGTAGCACAGATTTGCAGATGTACAGTTGTGAACATGGTGGAGGTGCACTGTCTGCATGTACGTGCATAGTGGACACATGGCCAGGGTGACATGTTCTGTATTACACAGTAACACTCCATAGTTTCTATTGGTGGCCAGTATGCATTGTACTACACACATTCCGGAACCTGACTGCACATGTGTGTATGACATGGTTTGACACTATGCTGTGGGTGATACTGTTATTATCTGTCATTGTTTTGCATTCTGGTAGTATACATCACTTCCACAGCCTTACCATAACCATAACCAATCATTATATGATGTCTTGACAACCGACACACAGATGTAGGACACACAGCAACATTTGGATCCTTCAGGTACTATACTATGCCAGTAACCACTGGTATTCACCTGCACCCATTACTGACACCACTCCTGTTTGGCATATAGCTCTCTTAGGTACAAGCAATCACAGTAGGGATATGTCCATCCACATCTGGTAATGCATACTGTGGCCTATAATGCATTCTCCAGATGACACATACATCCTGCACAAGGGTATCATAGAGACAGATGCCTGTTGTCAAACCCATGCTGAAAAGCTATAAGCCAAACTAAGCATAGTCATCCACCTTTATGGAACATATTATCCCCACAGTACCACATAGGTAGTAGCCAACAAAACGATGAACAGGTACTGATGTGTACATGCAACCAAGTGTTACATCATCTGTCCTTTATTAATCACATTTCCAAAGGTATTTTGAGATCCCTCGGTGGATCACATAAGCAATAAGGGGTCTGCATGCATATCCACAAAGGTTGTTCAACACCTGTTATAAATAGTCATCATTGACAGACTTTGCTGCATTTGAACAGGTCTGACATATACCTCGGCCATAGACCCTCAGACACACATTCCAATAGGAACCATAATGACTTTGTGTGACACAGATGACCTAGGCCAGGGATCACTGCAGTGGCTGGGCTTGTCACAAGCATACAGATGTGACCTAAGGTCTGGGAAGCAGCAGCATAGTCTGGCAAGGATGACAGCTGTGTTTTTGGAGAAAGCAGGGCTCCCACACATGCAATCATTGAGGTAACATGTAAGTATATGTATTTGCCACACAGCTAGCTCACGTGCAATGCATACTGATATGGCATACAGTAGTAAAAGCAAAGCCCACAACACATTGACCAACAATGTCACACACATACAGCACACACACTCACCAAGTGCAGGATTTAAACCCCTACCTAATTACTTCATGATACTAGAGATGTATGTATTTACACGATGTGCTATACATATCACTGGGAATTCTCTTTTCCACAGGTATATTTGTAGGATGGTGACATCATCAGACTTGACAAAGGTTAGTTTACCGCTCTTGAGGTCTCTTACTACTCTCCTAGAGGGTTGTTCCTTCCCAAGGAAACCACACACAAACACAGTTGTCTAGTGCAGGATTCAAACCCCTATCTAACTACTTCATGATACTAGAGGAGTATTCATTAACACGACACGCTATACACATTACTGGGAGTGCTCTTTTCCACAGTTATATTTGTAGGATGGTAACATCATCAGACTTGACAAAGGTTAGTTTACCGCTCTTGAAGTCTCCTATGACTCTCCTAAAAGGTTGCTCTTTCCCAAAGAGACCACACACACACAGTTGTCCAGTGCAGGATTCAAACCCCTACCTAACTACTTCATAATACTAGAGGAGTACGTATTAACACGACATGCTATACACATTACTAGGAGCTCTCGTTTCCACAGGTATATTTGTAGGATGGTGACATCATCAGACTATACAAAGTGGGTTACATTAGATGGGATGCATTGAAGGAATGTCTAAACACCTTGGGAATGTGATCATCAAAGGTGAGTTTACTATCTACCTGTGTCCCCAGGGCCATAATGACTTTCTCCATACATGCTGGATTACCACCTGGTAATTTGTGTGCACTTTGTTTTATCCAAAGGGGATGACTATGCATTCTTTGCCATTCAGCTTGAGGGCATTGTTTTGACACGAGGTATCTGTCACTGTAAGACACTTTGGAGGATGTCTGTGTCAGCTGTACAGTCGATTATGGACCACAGTTACCATTCATCTGCAAACCTGTTCAGTCATACACCTGCCATGCTTCCCTGTACCTCTGAGCAGTATCACTGAACAGGTGGGGTCTCAGGACCAAGACCTGTGTGATGCCATTTGTGACTGGCTTAGAGTTGGACATGGCACCCACAACTATGAACATGTGTGTTTGATCTGTGAGCCACTTGGCCACCCATCCTGTGACATAGCTGTTAATGTTCAGGCTGGTACACTTGTCCATGATGACAGAGTGGGGAATGGTGTAGTAAGCCCTTAGTGAGGTCCAGGTGGGCTGTGTGGACTACTTTCGTCTCCATATATGTTCATGGTAACTGTTTTAATAACTCAACTAGGTTTGGGAGCCAGGCTGTGCCTTTAACAAGGCGAAGATGTGTAGAGTCAAGTGTCTGGAGATCTCCATTGTCTCAGTGTCTGGGTTCCATGACAATTGGCTCAAGAGCTCTGTAGACCTGGCTGAGTAGACATATTGGGCAATGGTTTCCAGGTTCTGTTTTGGCACACCCTTTGTGGAGCTGGATGACTGTTAGTGTATGCCATTCTTTGGGTACATAGCCTGTGGTACGGTTGAGTCTGGACAGTGAATATAGGTGAGTGTGTCGTTCCTTATGGGCCTACTGTAAGATACAGCCTGGGACAACATACAGTCACATTGATGCTATGTTCTTAGCTTTGGTGAGGGTTGTCTTTACCTGCATGTCCATGACTTCTGGGTCTCTGCATCCTTCTGTGATGGACACAGGCCCTTTTGGGGGTGATGGGGGGGGGAGTTTACACTGAACTTGTCCCCCTGGATGTGGGCAATGAAAGTTGGTTTGGTGTATTTCATTCCTTTTTTCAGTAGCTGACAGCATATTTGGAAGTTGACACCTACATGTATGGTATAGCGACCGAAGGATTTGTGGTTGTTATTCTTACATTCCTTGGATATTTGTCTTTAGAAACCATCCTTGGATTATTTTATGAGTGGTCATTGTTTCTTCCTGATAATGATCTGTGATGTCTTTCCTTTAGTGAAGTTGGATCTATCATGTGTTCATTTCCTCTTGTCTAGCCTATTTACGGATGACATACACCTGCTTGCTGTCCTATTTTTGGAGGACTGCATCTTGGTTTTCTTTGTGATGTCTCATTCCATGCATCCCTGTAGATGCTCATAGGATGCACTTGTAAATGTTTCTGCAGATTGCATCCTATAGCAAGAGATGTTCAGAATTTTCCACATTGGTCTTGGGAAGTGTGCAGTTTACTTTTGCAAATGTCTTCACAGTCATTTCATTGACTGGGTGTGGGTGGGGGATGTGGATGTCCAGTGTGATTACTTCCTGATCTGATATTCCCAGCAAGGGCTTTATCTCTGTTGTGGAACACTGGTACCCCATGTTGGTGATGATCATGTCCAGTATGTTGTCACCTATAGTG
The DNA here is from genome assembly GCF_019279795.1 of Protopterus annectens. Classification (NCBI taxonomy): domain Eukaryota; kingdom Metazoa; phylum Chordata; order Ceratodontiformes; family Protopteridae; genus Protopterus; species Protopterus annectens. The sequence continues at coordinate 437,619,733 of NC_056735.1, forward strand.
GGCGTGCTGACCAGTTGTTCCAAGGTGTTAGAGTTTCTTAACTGTAGGACACATTGGGCAAAGGATGTTGTATACGAGTAATTCACACACTCAATGTTTGGGTAGTTATAATCTCCTCATATAATGGTGTTTGTTAGAAACTTTATATTTGCCATTGTTCTCTGGAATACTGAGTGAGTTTCCTGAGACAAGGTACATGATCTGTAGCAGGCTACAATCTGATGGGCAGCTTTGCCCAATGTTAGTTGCACTTGCATGGTCTCCAAGGCCTCATGCTGTGCCAGTAAACTGAAGGTGTGGATATCAATAAGGTAAATGGCTACACCACTTCCTTTTGTATTTCACTTGTGGTTTTGGGTCCAAAGGTCAGAGTGATTGTGAGTGTTTTACGTGGATCATATATTTGACCATAGCTTTGTATGTTAGGCAGTGAACACCTCTGTGTAGGCGATATGCAAGGGAGTGCAGATGGAGCATTTTGCGATGGTCTGTGTATAGCATGTATTTCAGGCCACTAATGCTCTTTGTGAGGTATTGCTGCTGGCTTTCCAGTTGTTGTAGTTGTCTTGGGAGGTACATAGCAACAGTGGCGTTGTACTCTTTTATAGTTCTAGTGAGTGGTGAGTAGAGGGGAACACTGTCCTCTTTTATTCTGCATGAGACACATTTTGTGATGAGGTGTGCCACATAAGAGGGTTTCCTGACTACTGTGGGAATGTGCTTATCACAGTTGTATCCACTGTCCACCTGTGACCCAAGGCCTCTTGTCACACTTACAGTGTGAGGTATACTACCACCTATGTTGTAGTTCTTGGCTACAGAGATTTTAACAAAGGTGATGATAATGCACCTTTTGGCATTGAACTACAGCCCATGGCTTGGACAACAGCCATCTGTCTCAGTGAGGCCCTTTTGTAGGATGTCCACATCTTTAGTGTTTACAATGATGGCTCCTAGTTTGCAGTCCTCGGGAAACTTCAGTAGCCACAGGCCTTCCATGTTAATGTCTACTTCAGGGAAGTAGATACTACACAGCCTGGGAAGTTATCTAGTCCCATGGCTGCTGTGATACTGGCTTCGGAGATTGCTTTTTACCTGTGCAGCTGTGATGACAGCAACTTTGCAGTCTTCCATTATAGACATGTGCTCTTTCATGAGTGAGTTGGGGGGTAAAGTTAACACTGATCCTATCTACCAGGATGTTGCCAATATCAGTTGGCTCTGTACATTTAGTGCCATTGAGCTGTAACTCAGAACAGATCTGAGTGTAACCATGACTTGGACCTGTCTATTGGGTAGACATCTCCTGCATAGACAGTATGCAACAGAGTACAGCTTGGGTTACATTCATTCTTGTTGCATGGGGCAACTATTTGAGGCCAGTAATCCTCTTGTCAAGTTACTTCATTGGTCTTTCTAGCTGCTGAATGTGCCTAGTCAGATTCATCGCAAGTGTGTTGTGGTACTCTCTGACAGGTCTGATGACTGCTGAGTAGTGGCAACCTCCTTTGACCTACATGCACAGACCTTGGCAGTTTGTGTGAACACATAGCAGGATTTTTAGACCACTTTGTGAATGTGTTTCTGGAAGAAGAGATGACTATTCACATTTGTCCATAGATCCCTTATTATCACATCCGTATTTAGCCTAAGAGTGTGAGCATGCCCAGTATGACCTTTCAGTATCTTCCTGCCTGACATTTGCTTTGTTTCTTTAAGTGTGTCAGCATGCCCAGTATGACCTTTCAGTGTGATGCTGAATGAAATCCACTACATTTCTTGGAGTGTGTGAGCATGCACAGTATACACATTTATACTATACGTGTATGGTAAATCAAGGTGTATTTTTACAGCAGGGCTCACCTTTGTGTCATACATCAACAGGGATCATGCTGTGCCTGCAGGGCTTCCATGAGACACTTTGCATAGACTTATCAACATTTCTACATACAGGGGGGACAGCTATTCTTTGTACATTTCTACCCGTGGGCACACCGTATTGTTACTGTGGGTGTACTTAGGATGTGGGTTTCACCTGACACTTATACACATTTGCTGTGCCTGCACTGCTATGTACAGGACACCATTACAGTCTGTACTATTGCCTATCATACTGGCTTGAGGCATACTACTGCACTACAGATCTTAGCGTCCATTGTCAAATATATTAGCTTGTGACTTCATAGCCTGCACAACTCACATCACAACGCCTGGCCTGATGTTCTCTGTCTGCATAGGTGTGTGGGTGAGGTTACCCAGGGGCATGATACAGCATTGCTTTGTGTTTGCATTAGTGTACAATTGTCCTGCTGTGTGTGTGCCACTGTAATGCTATCATGGCTTAGTGGTTCAGTACAGTGACTATAGGGCACAGTATCCTGGATTCAAGCCCTGTCACTGCTTTTTATTTGCATGCTGGCCAGACCAGACTGCTGAAGGAACAGTAAAGCAGTTATGAGCATGTTTAACTGACTTTGCTCAACTTTGCCTGACCTTGGCCAACATTGCACGAGCAAATTTGTTTACATATACTAGATATTGGTAAAAGCTGCTCAGCACTGCTTTACATTGCTTAAAACATGGCAATCATGCCTCAGATGGTGCTTCAGGGCTGCCTTAGTTGGATGCACATATTACACTCCCTATACATGTTTGGAAACAGGTAGTGTCAAGTTAGGCATCCCTTTTATTTTATGTGCGAGTCAGAGAGAGGTATCATTTCCAGGGTTCTTACTGAGCCAGTATATGTGTTATGCATTGCCTCTTTGCCAAGGCCAAGGCATACTGGGCACGCCTCCTTCTGCCTACTGGGGCAGGCTCAGGTTGTTCCTCCTCTGAGTCACACTGTGCCTGTGCAGGCCTTGGCAATGGTGGGGGGCTGTTTGGCCCTGCCCCATGCTGTTCCTGCTGCAGCTGTTTTCGCAGGATCATATTGTATAGCATGGCACATACCATGACAATTTGGGTACATGTAGTTGGTGAGTACTGCAAGGCTCCACTAGATGTGTCTAGGCACTGAAACCATGACTTGAGCATCCCAAACACACGCTCAATTACATTTCGTGTTTGTGCGTGTGCCTCATTATGGAGTTCTTGTTCAGGTGTGTGTGCATTTCTGATGGGTGTCATCAGCCACGGCTCCAGTGCATATCCAGCATCCCCCACTAGGTAACTATCAGGGATGTTCCCATTGGCAAATGTCTGGTACAGCTGCGTCAGATGCCAGATGTGGGAATCATGGTAGCTTCCAGGGCAGCCAGCACACACATTCAGTATTATGCCCTGGGCATCGCACATGACCTGGCAGTTGATGGAGTAGAAGCCCTTGCGGTTGATGTAGGCCCTACCCTGCTCACCAGCTGGTGCTTTGATGTGTATAGCAGTGCAGTCAATTGCACCTACTACCTCAGGGTATTCCGCTGTTTGCTGGAAGAGATACATACTGCTGGCCAATACCTCACAGGAATTGGTGAAATATACATGATCACCGACATGTGCTGACATGGCATTCAGGAACTGGTGCAGTACCCTGGATGCTGATGCTTGTGAAATCCCCATCATATCATCAGTTGGTCTCTGGAAGGTACCTGTTGCTAGTATTCTTAGGCCAACACATATCTTGGTTTCCACTGGGATGGTTTCACCGCTGTTGGTTCTGTGTGTGAAGCGTGGCCTGCACAGCTCAACAATTTGCTGCAGGAGCTCTCTGTCCACTCTATAGCACTCTACTATCTCCAGCTCATGTAGCCCCTGGTAGGTTACCCTGGGTCTGTACACTCTTCTCCGTCTCCTCACTGTGGGTTGCTCAGCAGCATTCGCAATGGCATCACGCTCAGCATCTTGCACATGTTGCCTTATAACAGCAATGGCAGCCCCTAACATTTTTATGTCTCAGTTTAAGCTTTTTAAGTTTTCACTTCTCTTTCTTGACTGCAGTGTTGCAGTGTTTATGAGAAAAACATGGGGGAATGTTGTTTGCAGAGTTTTAAGTGCTGGGCTACTGTACTGCCTGTGTAATTGGCTGATTCTGATTGATTTCACCTGGCAGCTCTGCTAGTTCTCCTTGGTTAACTTCCTACTACTTCCTTTCCTTCCTTTTCCCTTTCTGTTTTCACAGGGGGCAGCGCCACGCAAACAAGCACAAACACGCGCACACGAGCCACATGCACGCACACAGGCTTACACAAGCTTACACAGGCTTAGGCGGGTGCACATTCGTGTATACAAGCTTAGACAGCCTAACACAGGCTTACACGCGTGCACACATGCACACAGGCTTACACGGGTTTACACGCACATGCACATGCTCGCACACAGTGTAAGCAGCTTTGCAAGAAACATTTGTGATACCCACAGCATACACCTTCAGTTTCTGGGTTTCAGTTTAGACAACTGTAGACACACCTCTCCTAGTCCTGAGTAACTCACAGCAAATACATGCCACTTTGCTCCAATAAGCTTACAGTCTTTTTGATACATACCCCCTCATGATGTCACCCATCTTCTACTCTGTTCCTCCCCTTATCCTACTCTTACACTCTAGGGACATGGTTCACATAGCAGGAAATATTTGGATTCACTATCCTTATCCTCATTTGCATAGGATTGCCTACTAATGCTTGGTTACATCTCTCTCACTGAGCTTCCCCCCTTATAAACCAAACAAATGAGCTGTAGAAAGCACAAGTCCAAGGCTGTCAATAAAAAATGTAAATTTAATGAAGTAAGCACACGCTTTCGGAGAACTCAATGGTGCTCCTTCCTCAGACAAAAAAGTTTTACATCTCTGAATAACAACCACATTTTTATACAATCAATTATGCTAATTAAGTGTGTTCAAACTAACAAATCACATAGACCCATAAGGGGGTGTGTTCCTATTACTAGCACCAGCAAACAAAGTACTTTCGTCCTAAAAGGTGCAAGTATAACAAACTAAAATCCTACTGCACCATAATTAAAAACCAACACAAAAAAGATTATTATAATCTTAAATAATCGTCGATCCAATTAACTTCTCATTAAACCTATAAGCTTAAAACCATAAAAACGATAAAAACGATGAAAACATATGTTCAACCTACCCATATTATCTTTTTAAAGACAAATTCTTTAAGATACAACTGATAGACACATGGTCATTCGGACCTGGGTACACATAGGCGGCTGTGCAAATCTGCCAGAAAAGTTCACAGATTTCCAAAAGATTTTGCCAAGGACCACCTCTAAAGTCACAATCAACTTTATTCACAACTGTAAACTTGAACAAATGATCAGGGCAATAACCAATATGTCTAGCAAGGGCGTTGTTATGATCGCCTCTAGGTATGGCATATATGTGCTCATAGATGCGCTGCTTGATTTTCCTTTCAGTTTTACCGATATAATATGCGTTGCATCTTTGACAGCTAGCCGCATAAACAACGCCCCTGGTCTCACAATTAAATTTGCCATTAATTTTATAGACCTGGTCTCTCAGCCTAATCTTAGCATCTATGCACACATGTTTACACTGCTTGCATGACCCACACTTTGTCATGCCTACCTTGTGAACTCTCATAATTTTTGGCTTAACCTCTAACAATGATTTCAAATTTTGCCCTTTCCTAAAGATAACTTTAGGGCTGTCACCAAACTTATTAAGTAAATAAGGGTCTTCAATAAGCAAGGACCAATTCTTATTTAGCACTTTGGAAATAGCCAAATGGTCTAAACTAAAGGTACACAAAATCTAGTAGCAAAAGGGCTGTTTGGTTCTTAAGTGAAACACTGTTCTCTATGTTGTCACCATGTGAGGCATGTCTACCCATAGACAAAATTGGTTTATAAAAACCTAAACTCCTTTTATTGGTGACTTCTGATTTTATGTCAAGAACAAGGCCTGAAGGATACCCTCTATTAATAAACATGCCAGTTAAACACTCACATTCAACTAAAAAATCTTCGTGATCTGAAACCATCCTAGTGGCCCTAACCATCTGCCCTTTTACGACCGCTCTTTTCTGATGTTTGGGATGGCTGCTAGTGTAGTAAAGGAACGCATTAGAATAAGTGGGTTTCCTGTAAATCTCACTCCTAAGGCTTTGATTTACATAATCCTTAGTCAACAAAATGTCTAGGAAACTAATACGATGTTCCTGTAGATTGTAAGTAAATTCTAAAAAGCTGGTCATGTTAGAAATCCTTTCTATAAAGGAAGGGACCAAAGAGGGATCCGCCTTCCACAATATGAACATGTTGTCCTGGTACCTAGTGTACCAGGCGACACAATCATTGAATACAATGTCAGAAAAAAGGAATGTCTTTTCCCAGTATGCCAACACACAGTTGGCAAAACTGCCCCCAAATGGTGAACCCATTGCTACACCAGAACGCTGGAGGTAAATATTACCTTCAAACAGCATAAAGTTAGAACTCAAAACAATTTCTAGTAGTGTTTCAACCAAGTAAACATTGTTGTCACTGACCTTTTTATTCCTAAGAAATTCACTTACTCACTGTGTGCCAAGCTGTTGAGGAATATCGGTGTACAGGTCTTTAATATCAATAGTTAGAAACCACCACACACTACTAAAAGAGATAGTCCCTATGTCATGCAAGAAACCCCATGAGTCTTTACAAATTTGCGACTCGAGTTCTAGCAGTGGTTTCAAAATGTTGTCAACTAGTTTGGCACACGCATAGGTAATAAACCCACGGCCATCAACAATCGGGCGGAAATGTGGGTCTCTAGTGGATTTGTGAATCTTAGGAATACCAAACAAGATGGGGAGCTTAGGGGCCACCACCGTCAAGAAATGGTAATGGTCAATGTCAATGACCCTTTCCAAAAATAGATCTTCAATAATGCCTCTTATCCTAGAGTAAGCTTGATTCACTTCATTGATAGTAACCAAAGTATAGAATTCCTTGTCTAACATGTTAAATATTTTGTCAACATATAGGTATTGGTCCATAAAGACGAGACCACCCCCCCTTGTCAGGCTTCATGACTCTAATGTGAGAGCGCAGCAATGTTGAAATAAAATCACGCTCAAGTTTAGTAATGTTTAACTTGTGTTTGTGTGAATGTAGGTTGCTTTTAGCTAAAGCCCTAAAGTCGAGCTCGCACATTTTCTCAAAACTCCGTAGAGCCTCATGCAGGGGGTGGGATTAAAAGCAGTAGGAATTCTAAGGTTACTATCAGTACAGCTTACAAAATTTTTGTCTTGCATTAAAATATTTAAGTTAAGTTTCCTCACGAACAATTTTAAATCTACAATAGTTTTGACAACATCAAATTGAGAGTCAGGCACAAAAGATAGACCCTTTGAAAAGAAGTCCACCATATCTTCACTGATGTCAAAACTAGTGTAGTTGTAGATTTTGAAATCTCCTCTTGAGTCAACCATAATCACTGGGTCTTGTTGTGTGCTGGCTATCTCCACCCGAGGAGGATTGGTATAATATTTAGCGTAGCTGGCTCTTATAAATTCGTACTGGTGTGTATTACTGTTTTTTTTAGTGTGTTTAGGATTATTTTGTACCGTTATTAGGACATAGAATCCTCTGTGTGTGTTTACTTTTAGTTTTGCAGTTCTCATTTTGTTATTTGAAGATTATGCAGAAACTCTGATCTTTTACAGATGGAAGAGGTGGAGTGAAATTTTGTGAGCAAGACAGGCGTACCATTTATGACATTGTCTATGGCTTTTATATTCTCCACAATAAATGTGTTCCGCTTGGTGCACAAGTGACTGGCACGCTTATTGATCTCACGGAGGTTGCCTATTGTTTGATTCTTTTCAAATTTCCTATGACTTCGGCAGTTGTCTACTTCAAGACCCTTTTTATTGCTATTTAAAACAACCTAGCCATACTAAAAAAGAAGTGTACCTTTTCCTTTAGTCATCCTTCAGTTTCCTGAGGTATTAAAATGCTGATGTCCAGCAGAGACTTCCTGGTGTCTGTGTACTACAAAACTACTCTGAGATCTGATCACATCAAAGTTAGGGCAGTTTATGCTTATATAAACTATGCCATAATATCTAAAATAACATTATCACAGTCTGTAATACCTGCATGTTAATAACTCCCAAAAGTTCTAGAAATGTATAGTTTTTCCTCATTGTGGCTAATCTATGAACTGGAAAATGCCAAGTCATGTAAAGAGGAACTTTTTTACCAAAGTCTTTAATGGTATCACTGCATTTTTTTTCTGATATTCTCAGAATTGTTTTTGCAGGAATATGAACAGATTCAACTTTCAGGTATGTAACTCTACCATAAAACTGACTAATTGCTTTCCTCTTTTCAAATTTTCCTTGAATAAGACAGTTTATTTCAATGCCCTTTGTATTACCATTTTAAAGAATCTAGCTACACTTAGAAAGAAGTGTAACATTTCTTTTAGTCATCCTTTGATTTCCTCTAGTATTAAAATATAATGCCCAGCAGGGACTACCTTGGCTCCATTTACTGAAAGACTACTGAAAGGTCTGATCACATCAGATTTAGGGCTGAACATGGTTTATATAAAGCCTGCCATAATATCTAGCCAAATAATGGTCCTCAACATCTGCATGTTAATAAGCCCAAAAGTTCTTGAAATGTAATGATTTGGCTCCTTCATCTAAGCCACAGTACAACACATTCAAGCTTTCCTCCTTTTGATAGTGAAGGTGCTGCAAAACATACTTTTATGACATGCATGACCAGAATTTCTTTTCCAAAAATCTTAACACTTACACTAATACTCTATAATATATGAGCTGTTTACCTATTACTTTCCTTACAGCTCCTATAAGCATCATATACAAATACTTCAAAAGATGAAGACCAGGTATCCAGTGACCAGCCCGTTGGTATAGAGGGATATCTTTCCATAGTTGCATCACTAACATCTTCATGTCCTTACTAAATGACTACCTGCAATGTATTTGCTTCTGCAGTTGTGGCATCACCCATATTATACAAATTTTCAAACATTCTCGTACTTCTATAATTTATATTTGCATTCTGTATTTAGTCTCATCTGTACTGTTATTTTTTGTCATACTCCAATAAACTTTGACTTATGTATGATGTATGCCTTCTGTGACACCTTGTTTACCAACTCAAACTCATTATAGAATGTGTTAATATTGCATGTACAAAGGCTACAAATAATGTACATCCAACATGTTATTTCTGTCAACTACAATATTTCATCTGAGTAGTTATTTTGTATCGGTTCACTTCATCATTTGTTACATGTATTTGCAGGACATATTGACATTATTTTTCTTTTTTTTTTGTCTTCATTTTGTTCCCACTGCTGCAAATTATCAGACCCCTCCTTCACAATCTCCCCTTTTATCCCTATCTCCCAGACAGGCGTCAATGGGGGAGGGGATCATCACAGAGATAGCCATCAGGGCAGTTTATGACTTTTCTTTTTTTTTTAGTCTTAATGTCCTGAATGCACTCAGCTGTACATGAGGTAGGTATATACAATGGGCTGTCCTGTAAGGATGTCCCCTCATGTCTGCAGGGGGTATTTCCTTCTAGTAGCTCTGCCCCTATCCATGAAAATTCAGGAAATGGTTTCCCCTGCCTCCACCAGGAAGATTTCAGAAGACCAGTGGGCTCCTGAGTGCACACAACTCTCTCTCCATCCCAACGAAGAAATCAGTGGCCCTTGCTGCTGTTGCTTCCAGCTCCAGCTTTACTAACCAAACCATGGTTGCATGACTCACAATTATGTATCCAACTTTCTATAGCTTGGAGCAGAGCAGCCTTTTATTTATTGTCTGTTTTATAAACTGTATTGTGCTATCAATGTATGTTTTTCTTAACTATCACTTTGACATTCCTGGTTGAAAATGTAGGAAAGAAAGAAAGAAAGAAAGAAAGAAAGAAAGAAAGAAAGAAAGAAAGAAAGAAACAGAATTCTGCATTGATTTCCTTCCCTACATTCAAAATACATTTTGGTCTTTAGATTGGCAACACAGAAGAGTCTTTTTTAAATTTCTCCAAGTCTTTTGGGTTTCTAATACCATGACGGGAATGGACCCCATTTCTAAGTCAAAGTACGATTAAAGTTCATGAAATTAGTATTGTTTCAATCTTTGATGTCAGCCAGAAGTGCTCTTCGCAGCACCAGCAGTGTGCCCAGTAATGACTCCTTCTGCAATTTGTATGGGGTTACATGTATTAGTAACATGTCTAAATACAATTGTAGATACTTTTTTATAAGACCTGTTGCTCCTACTACTATTGGAACTGTCTGCATATCTTTCTTCCACATTGCTTTTGTTTCTGCCTGCAAATCCTGATATTTTAAGACTTTGTGTGTTTCTGTATGCAGCACACTGTAGTCACTGGGTGTAGCAATTTCAGTGATCAATGCTACTTTTGTCTTCTTTTCTTCTTTTCATGGGCCACTCTATCCGGTTTTCTGGCATCTATCTTTTGAACTGTTGGTAATGGGTGATCCCATGTGTTGTAGATTTCATAATTTTATATGATGTTTTGTGACTTATGTTTCCAGTGTTTTTCAGCCACTTCAATACCATAATGTTTGCACAGTCCCCAGTGCAACAGTCTTGCCACATTATTATGCCTTTTAGTATACAGTCCTTCTGGCATTAGTAAGTCGCATCCAGCAGTAAGGTGTGCAACTGTTTCCAATTTGGTTTTACAAAACCTACATTTGTCTGTTTCTCCCACATGTTCAATGGACTTTGTAAACCAGCTTGAACGTAGTCCACTATCTTGAGCCGCCAATATTAACCTTTTATTTCTTGGTTTGAATTCTCCTCTCCTTAACCATTCCTGTTTTGCTCCTTATCAGCATGAGGTTCTTCCAGAAGGTTTCTATACTTGCAACTATATTTATGCATTCTCTACATTTCTTGTCTTCTCATCTCGTCCTTCACCTTATGTTCTTTCTTTTGTTTTTTTGGCACACTTAGTTGCTGCCTGATTTTTATCTACTTATGGTTTGATTTCCCTTCCTGCTTGATGCCGATATGCTTCTGTTAGATTAAGTAGAGAAGTCGCGTTAGATTTCTTTTCCTCATGTTTCAAAACTTTCACTACATTTGGGTCTTTTGAGGTCAGTAGATATGTGTGGAGTCCCATGATTGCAGATCTATACATGTAATCAATTTCAAGGAGGCCTATCCCTCCTTCGGAACAGGGAATATATAATCTTGGTATGCACTGATTTTTATAAATCATTTTGTGAGCATGAAGTATTCTTCTTGTTTTCCTATCTAATCTATCCAACATGGTTTGGAGCCAGTCACTCATTCCAAAACTGTAAATTAGGACAGGAAGAGCAAATTGGTTTATAGCTTGGATTTTGTTCATAGAGGTCAGCACTGTTTTCAGGATTAATTTAAGTCTTCTAGAGTATTCCTTACTAAGTTTTATTCACATTTGTTCATGTGTTTTTGTTGATCCTTTATCAGTTCCCAAATATTTATACACTCACTCTTGCTCAAGTTTTTTTATATCACATTATTGTCCCAAACCGATGTTTTGTTGGTGCTGCAGTTTTTATAGGTTCATAGGTTCATAGGTTCATACTAGGCTATCTGCCCTAGGGCATTTATAAGCCTAGCCAGAGTGTGTGGCTTTCACCACCCCTTAGGATGAGAATACTATACCCATTAGTTTGCTGTGCCTCTGTCCAGCAGTGATACAGAGATGATTCCCGGGGTAAACCTACGATCTCCCATCCACTCATCAAGATTTCTCTTGAACAGAGTCAGTGAGGGGCTCTGCCTCACATGGACTGGGATTCTGTTCCATAGTGTAGGGAGTCTCTGGGTGATGAATCTGTCCCTCCAGCATGTCCTATTTATATCCGTGTTGAGGTTTAAGTCTCTTGCTCTCGTGGCTCTGGTGGATTTGGATTTTTTGAGGTGGAGCATGTCCATTAATTCCAGGTTGGACATGGCCTTGTATTTCAGGCACAGATCACCTCTGAGCAGACGGTATGTGACTGAATAGAGCTGGAGTTTCTTCAGTTGGGCATCGTATGACATATGTTTGAGCCCCTTTATCCTTTTGGTGAGGAACTTTTGGGGTCTTTCCAACTGCTGCAGGTGTCGGGTAAGGTACATTCCGAATGGGGCATTGTACTCAATCATTGGTCTGATAAGTGAAGAGTACAGGGGTACAATGACCTCTCCTGATCTGGATGTGAATCCCTTCATGATCAGGTGGGCAATGTAGAAGGTCTTCCTAACCACTTTGGCAATGTGAGTGTCAAAAGAGAGGTTACTGTCAACTTGGGTCCCCAGGTCCCTGATAACTTCTTCCGTGTTTAAAGGATTACCACCTATGTGGTAATTAGGGGTTACCTTGTTTTTCCCAAAGGGTATGACTATACAAATTTTGGCATTTAGCTTAAGGCCATGGCTCTGGCACCAGTTATCCATTTCTATGAGACCTCTCTGGAGGATGTCTGTGTCTGATGGAGTGTCAATTATGGTGCCCAGTTTGCAGTCATCTGCAAATTTTGTCAGCCACAATCCCCCTATGTTTGCATGCACTTCAGAAAAATAAATGCCGAACAAGAGGGGGCCCAGGACTGAGCCCTGTGGGACATCGCTCGTGACCGGCTTAGAGTCTGACATGGTACCAGCAACTCTAACCCTGTGTGTTCTGTCCTTGAGCCAGTTTGCAACCCATCTTGTGACATATGGGTTTACATCTAAGCTGGTGAGCTTTTCTATGATGCCCGAGTGGGGTATTGTGTCGAACACTTTTGCTAGGTCAAGGTAGGCTGTGTGAACTGCCTTACCCTCATCAATGGCCTTAGTGACTGTTTCGAAAAAGTCGACCAAGTTCAAGAGGCAGGATCTGCCCTTGACAAAGCCAAATTGGGTAAGATCCAGTGTCTGTAGGTCCCTAATGTCTTTATTTATGAGTTCCATTATGATCCTCTCCATAGCTTTGCAGACAAGGCTCGTCAAGCTTATGGGGCGGTAATTTCCAGGGTCTGTAGAAGCACCGCCTTTGTGGAGTGGGACCACAGCTGCCGTACGCCATTCTTTGGGTACATATCCTGTAGTAAGGCTAAGATTAAACAGCAGCCTTAAGTGTGGGTTTAGTTCCTCATTGAGTTCATGTAGCACACAGCCGGGGACACCGTCCGGTCCCATTGATGCTGTGTTTTTTGCTTTAGAGAGAGCAGCTCTCACCTGGGCATCTGAGATGTTTGGGAGGCTAGACTCTGGTGGGATAGATATTCCTCCTTTTGGGGGGGAGGGAGGGGAGAAATTTGCACTGAACCTGTCTGCCAGTATGTTGGCAATGTCTGTGGGTTCAGTGATTTTTTTATCATTTTGGACTAATTCTGAGCATATCTGGGAGTTTCCACCCAGGTTTCTAACATAGCTAAAGAAGGCTTTATGATTGTCTTTTGTGTCATTAGCGATTTTTCTCTCAAAGTTGGCCTTGGATGATTTTATGAGTGATCGTAGTTTTTTGCTAGTATTGATCAGAGATGCCTTCCCTTTTAGGGAAGGTTGCTTTGCACATTTATCAAGACCAAATGACATTCTTGTATCATCTGAAAAAGTTTTGACAACTTACAGTTGCGCTTCAGTTCCTCATCTGATGAGCTATACAGTTTTAAATTATTGACAAACAGAAGATGAGAAGACTTTACACTTTGTTGTTTTCTAGGAGCCAAATGATAGCCATGGCTTAAGCTGTTAAGTAGACAGCTTAATGGGTTAAGGGCAAGGCAGAATAACAGCAGTGAAAGAGAGTCACCCTGGAATATCCCCCTTTGAAGTTTTATCTCTGTAATAATAATTTGTTCTTTATCATGGCATAACTGCAGAGTGGTCTGCCACTATTTCATGGTCACTGTAATGTAGTCAGTTGGTGTAGGATGTATCTTATACATTTTTAAGCACTCTTTTAACCATGAATGCAGGATACTATCAAATGCTTTTTTTATAGTCACTCCATGACATATTTAGAGTCGTCCCATTTTTACAGTTCTCCACTATGACTTTATTTAACAAGAAATGATGCTTTGTTCCATATGACTTTCTTATTGCCCTTTTGTTCTAATGCCATAACTGAGTTTTCTTCTAAATGACTATAAATTCTGTCGACATCAGTTCCAGTGTATAGGTTAAACGTTGTCAAAATGCAAGTTATTGGTCTGTAGTTTTTAGGGTAGCTTGCAGGTTCACTCTTAATAAGTAGCATTATTTTTCATGTTGTTAGCCAGGTTGGTGTCTGTTCAGATGCACTTAAAAATAGTTTTTACTCATAGCTAAATCTTTGTGCAAAGATGTTAATATTTTTATCCAGAAGTTAGGTACTGCATATGGGCCTGGGGTTTCCAACTGGAGGCTTTTCTTTGTTTCAATCTCTCTGGCTGTTATTTCTTCCTATTTCATATCGTGTACCTTTAAACTTCTTATTCTTTCTTTCACTTCTTCTATCCATTTAGCATCTTTGTTATGTTCCACAGGATCTTCATAAATACTTCTCCAAAATATATCTATTTCTTCTTTTTTTGGTAGTCTTTCAATTCCTTTTATCTTATTTACCAGCTCTCTTTAGAACTTTTCTGGGTCATCAATAAATTGCTTATTTTGTACTTTTCCTTTATATTTATCTGGGTATCTTCTAAGTTTTTCTTCCTGTGCTGAGATTTTTAGCTTGTTATTTGCGATAGTGCATGATAGATCCTGGTCTGGTCTATTACTGCACATTGATTTTATTATCTCTATCTTTCTTAGTATCTTTGCTGATCTGTTCCCTCTTCTATATTCTTCTAACAGTGACACTTCTTTTCTTAACTGCTTTATAGTTTTCTCTATTCGTAACTTCCATGATGGCATTCGATTTTTTCCCTTCCTTTCCCTCACTACCCTGTATTTTTGCAGTAGAACTTTATCAGTTATTAATTTAGCTGCGCAGTAATATATCCCATTTACTTCTGTTATATCACATTGATCTCTATGGACAGTCCTAGTTACTGTGTTCATTTGTTTTATCAAACTTCTGACTTTTTGGGTTTTATTGACCCTCTGCAGTCTATTCTTTCATTAATCTTAATATGTCTATCTGTATTAAATCGAGCAACTCTTCTCTTAGCTCGTTTTCTTCTAAACCGTGGGCAAATTTTTTTTTTATTTTCCTTTTCCTGCAGGCATTCTATAGAAAGTTCTGCTGCACCTTCCTGTGGCACATTCTCTTCAGTTTCATCTTGTGCCATCCGTTGCTCTATCATATGGGAATTTACTGAACTATCACTCCTCAACATTGACTGCTTCAGAGTTTCCACAGTTTTCTGTTCCTTCCCTTGCTGTCCAGTTTTAAGTGAACATTTATACTGGTCTCCTGTGGAAGGCTTCAAAATATCTTTATATAGCACCTGACCAACTGCACCCCATTCCACTGGTTTCCCCTTAATTTGGATGTCCATTGCTCTATCCTGTTGTGGTGCTTTCTAAATTACATTTTCTACACTGAATCCTTCACTTTGCAGATACTCCATGACCTCAGTTTCTATTTCTTTAACTTCTCCATTACTAATCTCCTTTTCTTCTTTTCCTCTTTGTCTTCTTATTTTTTGTGTTGTAAAGTTTTCTATGTCTGGATTCCTTTGCCTGTATTTCTCTTCGAATATCTTTGGTGCTGCTCTTTTTGTATTGGTTAGTTTTACTTTCTCTTTGCATAAATATTACACCATATTAAATCTATTTTTCTTTCCCACGTCCATATTTATTCTTCAGAGATCTCTTGACTTTCCTGCTTCTCCTTACTTTGTGGACTTGCTCCGTCTTGCTGTGATGTAACCTGTGTTAGACCTTCCACACCAAATTCTACACTTCACAGGCACTCCATAACTTCACCTTCTATTGTTTTTTTTTACTTCTATTTTACTAATCTTCTTTTCTACATTCCCTCTTTGTGATATTATTTTCTTTATTGTGAAATTTTCCATATCTGGATGCCATTGTCTGTATTTCTCTTTGAATATCTTTGGGACTGGTTTCTTTATGTTGATTAATTTGGCTTTCTCCTTTGCATAACTATTACACCATATCAAATCTTTTTCTTTCCCATGTCCATATTTCTTTTTTATACTTTTCAAATATCTCTAGGTTTTGTTGTTTATATTCTCACAATTCCTCAGATGCTTCTTTTTTAAAATACATTAAAGTTTCTTGATTTATATGCTGATTTCACAAATGTGTTGTATTAATGGACACAAATTTTCATTTGAAACTTCTGACAGTTTTTCCTGTAGAAGTATTTTTCTTTCCTCTAATTTCTCTCTTAATTGTTTTATATATCTTGTGTCTGGAAATTATGGTATTTTTGCATAATAGTAACAATACATAATTAATTATCCTCAATAGTCCACTTTATCATCTTTATGGCTCTTTTTTGGCCTATCAGATTTTGTAATTTTTGTGGACTACTATTTTCTTCTACAACAGGGGGGTGTCATCCCCCTGGGCCTGGCCTAGCCCTATTGTAGGAATGTTTCTGTATTTTGAGGATTCTACACTGTCATCTTTTCCAATCCAATGTAGACTGTCTGGGATAGTAGCAGACCATATAGATATGTTTACTTTCTTTTGCCTATTTATGTCTCTGGACCACATATTTTATATATTCTAAACCCAGCTCTGCCATTACCCCTGCCCCTAACTCCAGCCCACTCATTGGAGTATTAAGTACACTTTTTGCATTAGAACTACTTAAGAAATATAGACAGACTGACACAGACAGACACACACACACACACACACACACACACACACACACACACACACACACACACAACACACACACACACACACACACACACACACACACACACACACACACACACACACACACACACACACACACACACACACACACACACACACACACACACACACACACACACACACACACACACACACACACACACCATACATACACTCAAACCCAATGCCAAAACTTTCATTACAAACCAAGTACTCAGCTCTGAGCTGTTAATAGGCTTCTTTCTCTGCTCATGTACAGGGTTTGATTCATTTGCCCACTGTGAGATGCTGAGCTAATCACTTAGCCAGACAATGCTCCTATTTAACCCTTAAAAAAGGACAATTTATCAGTGGGCTTACCTGCTTATCAAATAGGTAAAATAAAAATAAATTAAAAAAAAATCTCACTTACCTTACTTGTGATGTTCAGTTCTACTGCTGCCTTTACTAATCTGAACACTCAGCCAGTTCTGTCACCAAAAAACTGAGAGTGGGTAATTTTGATTAATTTAATTGTGCCATTATGTGAATGTATATATGTATACATGAATATATATATATATATATATCTATATATATATATATATATATATATATATATATATATATATAATGCAAGAAAGACCAAGCCCAGAGAGAATCTTCACTGTGCAATACCTTAAACCTCCTATAGTAGAAGCAACTAACCCCTTGAGGACATAGAAGTGTTTTAGCTTCATAGCTTCTGAATGCCCATTTAACTTTTTAAGTCTTTATGGACACATTTAGGCCAACAAAGCCAAACTCCATTAGCTATAGATGTGACAATTATGGTTGTTGCCCCCATCATAAGATAACTAAGTAAGTAGTCACCCCACAATACCCATTCCAGAAGGTGCCATCACCTCTCCACCCAAGAATCAAGCCTAACTACTTACCTCTGCAGGACCTCCCTGCCCCCAAAATCAGACCAATGAAAATCATGGACCAGCACCTTCTCACAGTTTCTATAACCAGCCTGACAGAGATAAGAATATTGAGAAAATGTAGGAATTGTCTCATCCTGTCTGATGACAACCTACTATTTAAACAACATAATACAGTGTGTGATAAATGTATATATAATGCCACTAGAGGCCAAAATCTCACTCACAGTCAACACTGATACAAGTATCATCTGCTATTTCTCTGAAAATACACCTTCCCACAGCACACATAAGACAAGTAATCTGTCATATACTGTGCTTCTAAAGCTTAACTTGCCTAAACATAGCAAGAATTAGCATTAATCAGTCTCAGAAACACTCCAAGTCTGTAAAGCTTACCACATTGCATACCAGTAGCAGTCCCAATGTCACAGATGTTGAGCCCATAAGGCAGGCATGTGCCCAACCAAATATTCTAGTCATAGGGGGCACCGTTATAAGACATGTTGGTGCACTACTCGCCAGGCTGAGTACAGAAAAAGAGATGGTCTGTTATTTGTCTGATGCCAGGATACATTAGATCATGCACACACTCAAGTCTTTGAACGGCAAGTACAAGTATGATTCTGTCATATTACTTCAGGGTGTAAATGATATACCACCCTAGACTACATGAGATACATGCTCCAGCTCTTGGGTAATGTGTCCCAGGCAGGTATGAGCCTAGCATTGAGCAGCATTCTGCTTTCTCCAAGGATGATGCTTCAATAACAGCTAAAAATAATTGACTTCAGTAACTTTTGCTTGTGGTTGGCAGGTATAATATTTGTCAGTCTGGGATGATATGATCAAGAAGTAACACTGCTTCACCAGGGATGGTCTGCAGTTGTTTTCCTCCAGACTTTAAAATATTGGCAAAAACATTGTATAACCGCATACTGCTTTTTTAGGCAATGCCAGCCAGATAAATCTACCAACACAATAAAACATACATAAGAAAATATACAGGTGCTACTTATTAATGCTAGGAGCCTAAACAAGAAACTCTACTCCCAGTAAGCCCTCCTCACCTTTGAGGACATAGACGACTGTGTAGTCACCAAACATGGTTTAAATTACTGGAGAATGCTTCCGCTGTAGAGGACTATAATGCCTTCCACACATTTAGACCAGTACTATGCAGGAAGGGAAAAAAGGTGGAGGTGTCTCAATTTTCATCCAGAAGAGACTCATATCAAGGCTGGTAAAGCAGCATGATGCCCTGGAGCTTTTTCTTGTCCAACTCATCATCAGCAAAGTTTCTTATCACATTCTAGCTAGCTACAGGGTGCTATTTATGACCCAGTTATTCCATAGCCCCTAATTATATG
>NC_056735.1:437643773-437728773 GCF_019279795.1 Protopterus annectens
TGTGAGAACCAGCCCAAAGTAGATGGCAGAGATACCAGGAATCACCAGTTGGCTCACAAAATACTCAAGGTCTGTAAGGTCAGCATGGCATGGAAGTTAACCACGTAAGTGTGGCACTTGTGAGGTTGGGGGAGAGTCATTCATAACCAGTAGTGTTTCAATATGTGTTTCTTTATTTTCTTTATCTGCATATCAATCAGGTGAGAAGAAGAGATGAGAGGAAAGAGGAAGATGAGAGTGCAGCAGCAGACAAAGGGTATGAATGAGTGAAGAAAGCAGCAAGAGAGATGTCATGAGTGAAGCAGAGGTAAAAAGGTGAAGAGGCCGAATTTTGGACTTGAAACTGAGATAAGGTTTTACTCTTTTATGAAGAAAAGCAAGAAGAGATCCCATTGTAGATAATGGTACAATGAGCAACCAAAGGGTGTTTCCATATGGACAAAAGTATAGTTACATTTTTTTTTCATTTACAACATTGATGAACAGTTGTTAAAATAGAAGAGGTGATAACATCCAGGTCTGCTGAAAGGTGATCAGTGAACATGTTTTCTGTTATTGCAAATGTTAGATATGAAAAACATTGGACAATTATTAAAATAGAAGAAGAGGATATAACTGCTTGCCTTTACTTCCCTTCTGAACAGAGCTGGATCCAGCACTAGGCAACATAGGCAGCCGCCTAGGGCCCCATGGGTATGGGGGCCCACTCTAGCCAGGAGGCTTTAACATAACAAAAAAAAATACTTTTTAACACCATAGTGGTTATGGCAGCACCTTCTCCTTTAAAAAAGACCATCCCTGCTTTGCACACATACCAACACATTTATAAACCCATTCCACACGCATGCAGAATTTAAACTATCCATTCCATTTATAGAGAAGGTAAGTACATGTGTGTATGTGTATACACATATAATTTTTACTAGCAGTTCCGATGTTTCTGCATGAGAGAGAAAGTGTGTGTATTCTTATGTATGTTTATGTGTGTATGTAATTTAAACTAGCTACTCTGTTTGTATGAGAGGTAGTGTGTGTATTGCTGCATGAGAGAGAATGTGTGTTTATGTGTGTATTCTGTCTTTGAAAATAGATGTGTGTATGTGTGTGTGTTGCTGTGTGAAAGCAGAGAGAAGGTAGGTCTATGGGAGAGAGTAGGTGTGTGTATGTGTGTGTGTTGCTGTGTGAGAGCAGAGAGCAGGTAGATGTGTAAGAGAGAGCAGAGAGAAGGTAGGTATGTTGCATGAGTGTGTGAGAGAGGAGAGAGAAGGTGTGTGTGTGTGTGTGTGTGTGTGTGTGTGTGTGTGTGTGCGTCTAGGTTTAACACCATTGAACTGTTTAAATTTAGCCTCATAATTTTGGTCTGTTTTTCATAAAATGTGTGGTTTTCTGGCAAATCACAGAGGATCAAAGTAATTAAATAAGGACATATAAATATATATATATATATATATATATATATATATATATATATATATATATATATATATATATATATACACACACACACACACACACACACACACACACACACACACACACACACACACACACACACACACACACACGAGTTTCAGAATTTATATCCTTCAGAAAAATGTAAGCTAACAGAAATCCTGCTATTTTAGCAACATTGTAAGTTAAAAAGAGCAATATTTAAAATCACTCCCTATTTTTTGGCCATTGCATCCCCATTATTTTAGGCTCTGTCCAGATTTCTTGCACTAAGAGGTTGAGTGGTAAGCATACCTCTCAACTGTCCAAATGTTTGCAGAATGTCCAGTTTGTGCCTCATATTTTTGGCCTAGTCCTCATAAAATTTATGTTTTTTTGGCAAATTACTGCAGAATGAAGTGACTAAATAATGTCATACATTTGAGTTTCAGACCTCATTTTCTTCAGAAAATGCACGTTAAGACAAATGTTATTTTAGCAACTTTCTTAGTCTATAAGAACAATATTTATAATATGTCCCTATTTTGGGGCCTTTGTCCCCCCATTATTTTAGACTTTGTCTAGATTTCTTGTGCTAAAAGGTGGAGATGTATGGTGGTATAGTATGTAATGCCCTATTTGTGTGTGTGTGGGGGGGGTGCAGGTTACTCTATTAACTTGATCAGACTTGACCCTGTAACTTGGTTACAGGAGGTGCAGGTTAATCTATTAAGTTGATCAGGCTTGACCCTGTAACTTGGTTACAGGAGGCAAGAGCCTGAATCCTCTACACACCGACTACCAAAGTGCTGTTGGAATTGTGAGCTTCTGTGGAGACAAGATCCTGAAGCCTCTACACAAACTTCTAGACTGCTGATGGAATTCTAAGTTTGAGTTTCAGTACATTTTCAGGGAGTTTTGAGTTTCAGTGCATTTTCATAGAATTGTGAGTTTGAAGTGAAGAAAAGTTTACTGTTCCTCATGCTAAGTCTGTTTTCAGTGTGCAGCTAATCCTTTTGTTTAGCAAATGGAAGTCACTGTTTGTGATGTACTGACACTGCAATGTCCTTTTGATTGTGGATTACTTGGCAAATTTTAAGGGGTGATAGGAGTGGGGTTTGTCCCTCCTCCTTTTAGAGAGATGCCTAGTAACTACGAATTTGCTGTCAGTTTGTCAATCATCCTCATCCCGTACTGCAATATTACCAGCTTACCGATTTTTTTTTTTTTTAATGTAACATAGACAATTAATTCTTCAAGGGCAGCAGGTACTGAATTTGGAGATGAAACATTGAAATGTAGTTGTTTGCCAGTAACAACCTCTTCATTAGTTATAGATTTCTTTAATGTGGAATTATTCGGATGACTTATACTTCTGCAGAGATTGTACTTATTGACTGATACTGGTGGATTGTAAAGACAGATTGGTATTTAAGCCTTAACTTTGATAGGGTTTCTGTCTATACACACTGAGCAGAGTGGATAAGAGTTGTTGACTGCAGCTGTTAGCTGAGATATATAAGTATCCTGGTTTTTGTTTGATTATTTATGCAGATTATTGTTTTTAACAATTAATATATAGCACTTTTATTGTCTGCTTTTTAGTCTTCAAGTGTATTTTATTGCTATTAACTAATCTGCACAAGTAACTGATTTGTCTGCAGTTAAAAGCATTCTGTATCTTTACAAATCTTTATATGTTTGTGGCTTTCTCTAGTGTTACTGGCTGTAGGCTATTGTTTCTAGCTGAAGCCTCTCTCGAGTGGGGGCTGGTTCTTTTGTGTTCTTGTAAAAAAAAGTTGTTCTTCTGGTATTTAAGCCCTAACTTTGATAGGGTTTCTGTCTATACACACTGAGCAGAGTGGATAAGAGTTGTTGACTGCAGCTGTTAGCTGAGATATATAAGTATCCTGTTTTTTTTTGATTATTTATACAGATTATTGTTTTTAACAATTAATATATAGCACTTTTATTGTCTGCTTTTTAGTCTTCGAGTGTATTTTATTGCTATTAACTAATCTGCACAAGTAACTGATTTGTCTGCAGTTAAAAGCATTCTGTATCTTTACAAATCTTTATCTGTTTGTGGCTTTCTCTAGTGCTAGTGGCTGTAGGCTATTGTTTCTAGCTGAAGCCTCTCTCGAGTGGGGGCTGGTTCTTTTGTGTTCTTGTAAAAAAAAAAAGTTGTTCTTCTGGTATTTAAGCCCTAACTTTGATAGGGTTTCTGTCTATACACACTGAGAAGAGTGGATAAGAGTTGTTGACTGCAGCTGTTAGCTGAGATATATAAGTATCCTGTTTTTTTCGATTATTTATACAGATTATTGTTTTTAACAATTAATATATAGTACTTTTACTGTCTGCTTTTTAGTCTTCAAGTGTATTTTATAGCTATTAACTAATCTGCACAAGTAACTGATTTGTCTGCAGTTAAAATCATTCTGTATCTTTACAAATCTTTATCTGTTTGTGGCTTTCTCTAGTGCTACTGGCTGTAGGCTATTGTTTCTAGCTGAAGCCTCTCTCGAGTGGGGGCTGGTTCTTTTGTGTTCTTGTAAAAAAAAAAAGTTGTTCTTCTGGTATTTAAGCCCTAACTTTGATAGGGTTTCTGTCTATACACACTGAGCAGAGTGGATAAGAGTAGCTGACCACAGCTGTTAGCTGAGATATACAAGTATCCTGTTTTTTTTTCGATTATTTATACAGATTATTGTTTTTAACAATTGATATATAGCACTTTTATTGTCTGCTTTTTAGTCTTTGAGTGTATTTTATTGCTTTTAACTAATCTGCACAAGTAACTGATTTGTCTGCAGTTAAAAGCATTCTGTATCTTTACAAATCTTTATCTTTTTGTGGCTTTCTCTAGTGCTACTGGCTGTAAGCTATTGTTTCTAGCTGAAGCCTCTCTTGAGTGGTGGCTGGTTCTTTTGTGTTCTTGTAAAAAAAAAGTTGTTCTTCTGGTATTTAAGCCCTAACTTTGATAGGGTTTCTGTCTATACACACTGAGCAGAGTGGATAAGAGTTGTTGACTGCAGCTGTAAGCTGAGATATATAAGTATCCTGTTTTTTTCGATTATTTATATAGATTATTGTTTTTAACAATTAATATATAGCACTTTTATTGTCTGCTTTTTAGTCTTCGTGTGTATTTTATTGCTATTAACTAATCTGCACAAGTAACTGATTTGTCTGCAGTTAAAAGCATTCTGTATCTTTACAAATCTTTATCTGTTTGTGGCTTTCTCTAGTGCTACTGGCTGTAGGCTATTGTTTCTAGCTGAAGCCTCTCTCGAGTGGGGGCTGGTTCTTTTGTGTTCTTGTAAAAAAAAAGTTGTTCTTCTGGTATTTAAGCCCTAACTTTGATAGGGTTTCTGTCTATACACACTGAGCAGAGTGGATAAGAGTTGTTGACCGCAGCTGTTAGCTGAGATATATAAGTATCCTGTTTTTTTTTTTTTTGATTATTTATACAGATTATTGTTTTTAACAATTAATATATAGCACTTTTATTGTCTGCTTTTTAGTCTTCAAGTGTATTTTATTGTTATTAACTAATCTGCACAAGTAACTGATTTGTCTGCAGTTAAAAGCATTCTGTATCTTTACAAATCTTTATCTGTTTGTGGCTTTCTCTAGTGCTACTGGCTGTAGGCTATTGTTTCTAGCTGAAGCCTCTCTCAAGTGGGGGCTGGTTCTTTTGTTTTCTTGTAAAAAAAAAAAAGTTGTTCTTCTGGTATTTAAGCCCTAACTTTGATAGGGTTTCTGTCTATACACACTGAGCAGAGTGGATAAGAGTTGTTGACCGCAGCTGTTAGCTGAGATATATAAGTATCCTGTTTTTTTTCGATTATTTATACAGATTATTGTTTTTAACAATTGATATATAGCACTTTTATTGTCTGCTTTTTAGTCTTCAAGTGTATTTTATTGTTATTAACTAATCTGCACAAGTAACTGATTTGTCTGCAGTTAAAAGCATTCTGTATCTTTACAAATCTTTATCTGTTTGTGGCTTTCTCTAGTGCTACTGGCTGTAGGCTATTGTTTCTAGCTGAAGCCTCTCTCAAGTGGGGGCTGGTTCTTTTGTTTTCTTGTAAAAAAAAAAGTTGTTCTTCTGGTATTTAAGCCCTAACTTTGATAGGGTTTCTGTCTATACACACTGAGCAGAGTGGATAAGAGTTGTTGACTGCAGCTGTAAGCTGAGATATATAAGTATCCTGTTTTTTTTCGATTATTTATATAGATTATTGTTTTTAACAATTAATATATAGCACTTTTATTGTCTGCTTTTTAGTCTTCGAGTGTATTTTATTGCTATTAACTAATCTGCACAAGTAACTGATTTGTCTGCAGTTAAAAGCATTCTGTATCTTTACAAATCTTTATCTGTTTGTGGCTTTCTCTAGTGCTACTGGCTGTAGGCTATTGTTTCTAGCTGAAGCCTCTCTCGAGTGGGGGCTGGTTCTTTTGTGTTCTTGTAAAAAAAAAGTTGTTCTTCTGGTATTTAAGCCCTAACTTTGATAGGGTTTCTGTCTATACAAACTGAGCAGAGTGGATAAGAGTTGTTGACCGCAGCTGTTAGCTGAGATATATAAGTATCCTATTTGTTTTTATTGTTTATACAGATTATTGTTTTAACAATTAATATATAGCACTTTTATTGTCTGCTTTTTAGTCTTCAAGTGTATTTTATTGTTATTAACTAATCTGCACAAGTAACTGATTTGTCTGCAGTTAAAAGCATTCTGTATCTTTACAAATCTTTATCTGTTTGTGGCTTTCTCTAGTGCTACTGGCTGTAGGCTATTGTTTCTAGCTGAAGCCTCTCTCAAGTGGGGGCTGGTTCTTTTGTTTTCTTGTAAAAAAAAAAAAGTTGTTCTTCTGGTATTTAAGCCCTAACTTTGATAGGGTTTCTGTCTATACACACTGAGCAGAGTGGATAAGAGTTGTTGACCGCAGCTGTTAGCTGAGATATATAAGTATCCTGTTTTTTTTTGATTATTTATACAGATTATTGTTTTTAACAATTGATATATAGCACTTTTATTGTCTGCTTTTTAGTCTATGAGTGTATTTTATTGCTATTAACTAATCTGCACAAGTAACTGATTTGTCTGCAGTTAAAAGCATTCTGTATCTTTACGAATCTTTATCTGGTTGTGGCTTTCTCTAGTGATACTGTCTGTAGGCTATTGTTTCTAGCTGAAGCCTCTCTCGAGTGGGGGCTGGTTCTTTTGTGTTCTTGTAAAAAAAAAAATGTTCTTCTGGTATTTAAGCCCTAACTTTGATAGGGTTTCTGTCTATACACACTGAGCAGAGTGGATAAGAGTTGTTGACCACAGCTGTTAGCTGAGATATATAAGTATCCTGTTTTTTTTTCAATTATTTATACAGATTATTGTTTTTAACAATTAATATATAGCACTTTTATTGTCTGCTTTTTAGTCTTCGAGTGCATTTTATTGCTATTAACTAATCTGCACAAGTAACTGATTTGTCTGCAGTTAAAAGCATTATGTATCTTTACAAATCTTTATCTGTTTGTGGCTTTCTCTTGTGCTATTGTCCCCACCTTCCCACCCAGTTGGTGTCTTGCTCTTATACTTGGTGGCTTTGCAGTTGTCCGCCCCTACTGTAAATCTGATCTGTGACACTCCCCCCAGTCTAGTGTCATTAGCTCATTCTACCTAGTACAGAGAGAACATTTGATAAGGCCTTCTGTACAGAGAGAACATTTGATAAGGCCTTCTGTTTCTCCTTTTTCCCTTTCAAAAAAAAAAAAATTTTTTTTTTCTGCCTGAATCTCCTTGTGTTCTGACTGTGCTTCTCAAACATTTTGGAAAAATAGAGTATATTTCAGAGCATTTATTATAACTGTAATTGCCTTAATATTGCTACAACTCAAGTGCTCTAGGTTGCACTGCATCTGAAGTGTTTGTGTGTTTTAGCTGCTTTTCTGTATATATATAGACTTCTCTGTTTCTTTAACTAAATAAGTTCTGCAAAGTTTTTTTATTGCATTCCTGCCTGTATTTCTGATTTTTTTTTGCACTTTTAAAGTTTGTTTTTGCTTAGTTTAACTGGTAGGCTACACACTCAAGTGTGCTAGCCGAATTAAAGCATTTACTGTGTTTCTGTACCTAATTTCTGCCACTTTGTACAAAAAAAAAAAAAAAAAAAATCCTTGTTTCCCGCCTTTACTGAACTAGAATAGTCCAGTCTTCAGGTATTGCTGATCTCTGGGCTGTGTCATAGTTCCTGTGTTGCCCATATCCTTATTTGGAAAGGAGGAAGCTTTTTTGTTCACCAGTGAGAGTGGGGAGCTCTGAGCAGCCTATCTGTCCCTTGAGGAGTCGTTCCAGCCCAGTGACCTGTAGCTTATTGGCTGTTTTGGGCCATTTCCTATCTCTTTCTAACCCCCTGCTTTAAAGCCAGCTTTAGCACGCTTTTGCACTAGTAATTTAAAGTTTGTCCTGTTTGTTGCATTTACCTGTTGAGGCTACACACTCAAGTGTGCTAGCCTGCGTTACATATTTATTGCATTTTTCTGCTGTTTGTTGCAAAAAAGAAAAAAACAATTATCCTTGTTTCCCATCTTTCCTGACCTAGAGTAGTCCAAATACAGGCTTTGCTGTATTCTGGACTTTTGTAAAGTTCCTGTGTTGCTCATTTCCTTTCTTGGATAAAGGGAGGCTTCTTTGTTCACCATTGCAGTGGGGAGCTTAGAGCAGCCTATCTATCCTTGGAGAAGTGTTCCCAGCACAAGAATCTGGTAGTCTATTGGTCGTTTTGGGCCAATTTCTAGCTCTTTCAAGTCCCCCTGTATAAAACCCTCTTTGGCATGGTTTGTGCACTTGTTACTACTCAGCCAAGCTCCTTGTGGTCCTGCAGAGTGGTGCTAGCAGCAGAGAGGCTAAAAGAGTGACTGCTAACCTGAAAAAAGTGTTTTTTTTTTCCTGCTACTACCTGGGCGACTGTCCGATCTAGCTAAACTGCAAGTATTTCTGCTTCTTGAACTGTTTTAAACTGTTTAAAGTTGTTTTTGCACCTGCACTTTTAAAGTTTGCCCTGTTTGTTGCATTTACCTGTTGAGGCTACGCACTCAAGTGTGCTAGCCTGTGTTACATATTTATTGCACTTTCCTGCTTGCTGTTTGTTGCAAAAAAGAAAAAAAAATTATCCTTGTTTCCCATCCTTCCTCACCTAGAGTAGTCCAAATACAGGCTTTGCTGTATTCTGGACTTTTGGAAAGTTCCTGTGTTGCCCATTTCCTTTCTTGGATAACAGTAGGCTTCTTTGTTCACCAGTGGCAGTGGGGAGCTTGGAGCAGCCTATCTATCCCTGGAAGACCGTTACCAGCACAAGAATCTGGTAGTCTATTGGCTGTTTTGGGCCAATTTCTAGCTCTTTCAAGTCCTCCTGTATAAAACCTGCTTTAACATGGCTTTGTGCGATTTTGCGCATAGCGCAGCATCGGGCAGCACCGCTAAATTGGGTTTAAACCATTCTTGGCTCCACAAAGTCTGCTCTTCACTTTTTCCCTTAGAACTGATCTAGATCTCATAATAAACACCCTATTCCCACTCTAAAGCCTGGCACTTGCTCACTAAAGCAATTATATAAGTCAGCACTAAAAAATTAAAAGCACTACACCCTCACAAACTCCCCTTGAGTACTTTGTTCCTTATTGGCCCTTTTTTTCAATTATAAAGGAATTACCAATACTATTCTAGCATGTCCAAATGTCAGTTGTCAATCTCCTCTCCGGTCCAGCTGGTGAATCTGGGAATCTTGAGGAAATGTTACAACTGCCTCATGTACACAGACAGCCTTCTCCTCCTCCCAACAAATTCCAACACATGTGAGAGATGCAACCATATAGCCAAACTGGAGGCTAAGCTCTCTCAACTCAGTACTGGCATAACCAGTCAGGAGGAGAAGGAAACCACACTCACTGCAATTCCAGTCTCACATAGACCTACCACGACAGCAAACTAAGCACAAACACACAAAAACATACTCGGAGGCTCTAAATAAAAATCTGCCTAAGCAGCAGAGACCTCCAAAGCAGACACCCAAGCAACCGCTACCCCAAAACAAAACACGTGCAAAACATAGCTCACAAAGCCAGTGTGCCAAACAGTCACAGCCCTTAAGGCTAAACAACACACCTGATACACTTGTAATAGGTGACTCTATCGTCAGGCACACTGACGTCCCGCTCACCAGGCTGAACAAGGAGAAGGTCACGGTGAGCTGCCTGTCAGGCGCTAGTATCCACCACATAACACAAGCACTCAGGTCACTCCAAGGCAAGTACAAATATGACACAGTCATTGTCCATGCTGGTGTGAATGACCTGAGACGTACCTCCCTGAACTACATGAAAAGACACATAGAGGAGCTCTCTGAGCATGTAGCCCAGGCCGGTATGACCCTGACCTTGAGTAGCATCTTACCCTCACCAAGAATGATGCCACAATATGAGGATAAGATGATCACTTTCAACAATTGGCTTAAGTATTGGTGTCATTCAAAGGGGATCCAATGCCTGTCTGCCTGGGATGACATGCTCGACAAGCCACGGTGCTTCGCTAGGGACGGCTTGCACCTGTCACCCCTGGGCTTTTGGATATTGGCAAAGGCTCTTGCCACCCCCATAGTGCCTTTTTTAGACAAGGCTCAAAAGACAAACCCACCTCCATAGGTATCACAAGGGATAAGAAACTAAGAGTAATGCTACTCAATGCCAGAAGTCTAAACCTCAAGATGCATGCACTGGAAACTCTCCTTAGCATGGAGAACATCGATATCTGTGCAGTAACAGAAACCTGGTTCAAGGCTCCCGAGAGCACCCCAGCACTACCAGGTTATACCTCATACCATGTTTTTCGGCCCCAAAACTTGGACTGAACCACAAAAGGAGGGAGAGTATTAATATTCGTCAAAGATACCCACACCTCTAGGTTGGTAGCACAGCACGGAGCATCAGAGACTATCCATGTGCAACTAACAGTGGGTAAAACTGCCTTCCAGTTTATAGCCTGCAACAGACCACCCTCCCAAACCCAGGAACCCCACTCGGCCTTCCTGAGAACACTGGAAAATATGAAGGTCTCCCCAAACACCATTATATTGGGCGACTTCAACTACCCTAACATAGACTGGGAGCATTACTCTAGCTCCAACACCCTAGCCCGAAGGTTCCTAGAATTTATAAACTCAAATGCTATGGAACAACTTGTTGCCACTCCCACAAGTGGGGAAAACATACTGGACCTGATCATCACCAACATGGGGACTCTATGCTCCAGACCAGAAGTGTATCCATCACTGGTAAGATCAGACCATAAACTAATCTCACTAGATATTCACACCCGACCCCAGCCCCTGCCCAGAAAACCACAGTGAAAAACTTCTCTAAAGCAAATTTCACACACCTCAAAACCGAGGTGGAATCCTTCAAAGCCACCGGGCCTGTGGAAAATACAGCCCAGACCGCAGAATCCTTTATAAACTCATTCTATGAACACCTTCAGGAATGCATGGATCATGCAATCCCAAATAAAACCAAGACCCAATCCTCCAAAGTTAGGCGTCCTGTCTGGTGGACCCCAGCCATAAACAAACTATACAATAGAAGGAGGAAGCTACTACATGATAGAGCAAAATCCCAAAAAGGGAAGGCATCTCTGATCAGTATTAGCAAAAAACTATGGGCACTCATAAAATCGTCTAAGGCCAGCTTCGAGAGAAAAATTGCACAGGACACTAAGGATAATCACAAGGCTTTCTTTAGTTATGTTAGGAACCTGGGGGGAATTCCCAGATATGCTCAGAATTAGTCCAAAATGACAAAAAATACACTGAACCCACAGACATTGCCAACATCCTAGCTGACAGGTTCAGCGCAAACCTCTCCCCCCCCTTCCCTACCAAAAGGGCAAATATCTATCCCTGACGAGTGCTGCCCCCCTGACATCTCAGATGCTCAGGTAAGAGCCGCCCTCTCCAAAGCAAAAAACACAGCATCAATGGGACCAGACAGTGTCCCGGGCTGCGTCCTACATGAACTCCAAGAAGAACTAAACCCAAACATAAAACTACTGTTCAATCTCAGCCTTACTACAGGATATGTACCCAAAGAGTGGTGTACAGCAACAGTGGTCCCTCTCCACAAAGGTGGTGCCTCAACGGATCCTGGAAACCATCGCCCCATAAGCCTGACTAGCTTGGTCTGCAAAGCTATGGAAAGGATCATCATGGACCTCATAAATAAAGATATTGGGGACCTACAGACACTGGATCCTACCCAGTTTGGCTTTGTTAAAGGCAGATCCTGCCTCTTAAACCTGGTTGACTTCTTTGAAACAGTCACCAAGGCCATTGACGAGGGGAAGGTGTTCCACACAGCCTACCTGGACCTTGCAAAAGCCTTCGATACAATACCCCACTCGGGCATTATAGACAAGCTCACCAGCTTAAATATAAACCCCTATGTCACTAGATGGGTTGCAAACTGGCCCAAGGACAGAACCCCCATGGTTAGAATTGCTGGAGCCATGTCAGACTCCAAACCAGTTACAAGTGGCGTCCCACAAGGCTCAGTCCTGGGACCTCTCTTGTTTGGTATATATTTCTCAGAGGTACAGGCTAACATGGAAGGACTGTGGCTGACCAAGTTCGCAGATGACTGCAAACTGGGCACCATAATCGACTCTCCAGCCAACACAAGCATCCTACAAAAGGGCCTCATAGAAACAGACAACTGATGCCAGAGCTGTGGCCTCAAGCTAAACACCAAAAAGTGTATAGTCATCCCCTTTGGCATAAACAAAGTGCCCACAAATTACCACATAGGTGGTAATCCATTAAGTTCAGAAGAAGTAATTAGGGACCTGGGGACCCAAGTTGATAGCAATCTCTCATATGACAACCACGTGGCCAAAGTGGTTAGAAAAACATTTTATATAGCCCACCTAACCATGAAGAGATTCACATCTAGATCAGGTCATTGTGCCTCTTTTACTCATCCCTCATCAGGCCCATAATTGAGTACAATGCCCCTTTTGGTATGTACCTTAACAGACACCTGGAGCAACTGGAAAGACCCCAAAAGTACCTCACCAAGAGGATCAAAGGGCTCAAACAGATGCCATATGCTGCCCGGTTAAAGAAACTCCAGCTCTACTCAGTGGCATACCACCTGCTCAGAGGCGATCTGTGCCTGACGTATAAAGCCATATCCACCCCGGAATTAATGGACATGCTGCACCTCCAAAAATCCAAATCCCATCGAGCTACACGCTCGAGAGACTTGAACCTCAGCATTGAAATAAATAGGACATGCTGGAGGGACATATTCATAACGCAGAGGCTCCCTTCACTCTGGAATAAAATCCCAGTCCAGGTTAGGTAGAGTCCCTCATTGACTCTCTTCAAGAGGAAGCTTGATGAGTGAATGGGAGATTGTAGGTTTATACTACCGGGTATTATACTAATCTCGAAAAAGGGCATAGCAAAATTAATTTAAAATGGGTGGCGAAAGCCAAACACACTCTGGCTAGGCTTATAAATGCCCTAGGGCAGATAGCCTAGTATGAACCTATGAACCTATAAGAAGTTTGAGTGGCCTTTTATGATTAAAATGTTGTGAAATGGGCATTTTTGCCATTTTTGGGTCATACATTTTCCTTCATTCCTTACTGGAAAAATTTTCAAAAATACACGTTTAAACACATTCTAACAAATGGTGCTGTATTACACAAGGAATATAATTTATACAACCAGGAAGGTGAATCAAAAGCACATACATGTATGCATGACCTTTAAAATGTGTAATAGGAGCCTATAGTTTGAAAGCAGCCCAAAGGTAAACTTCTCCACTGGCCAGATGCATTTTATTGAATGTGGGTTTTAATGCTATTTCAATCAATATGGCAGAGAAGTTTACTGCTCATGCTAAGTCTGTTTTCATTCTGATACTTTATTGCTTGTTCGGCAAATGGCTATCAGGGTTTGTGCTATTTTATTTCAATATCTGTAATCGTAGAAGTAAACAGGAAAACAGTATGCACACTGATAGGTTTGAACAGTGTTTATGGTAACTGGGGATAAATAACCAGGTAATGGAACACTGGAATGGCTGAGGAGGGGGCTACTGTGGGGTGGGGTTGCTGCAGGGGGGACTGCACTGGGGGGCACAGTCTATTACCCTGCAAAGTGCCCCTTTTGACCATGATCCAGCTCTGTTTCTGAAGGGTGATTATTGGACATATGTTTACAGCTCTTGTAAATTGTTTTATACATTCTGAGTTAATAAATAGAAGTTTTACATGCTCAGATATAACTATATATAGATTAGGTTTTTTCAAGTGCTGTTAGAAGGCAGGGAAGTCAGTTCTTATTAAGGAGAGAGGACAGGTAGTATGGGGGATGAGGTTTGCCAGATTCTATTATGAAGTCTGGCTGTTTTTTTTTTTTTTTTTTTTATTATTATGCAGAACAGATCCATTAAGAGGCAAAATACTGGTAAATACTATATTTCACTGAATGCAGACATTTTTGTAGTGGTAAAAAAAAAAAAAGATTTGTACCTGAGAGACTACTCAATTACTCAATGTAGACAAGTTGTATTATGTTACATGAATAACAATTAATGTCTATGGATGCAAGGAGTTAAGAGCTTGAAAGGGGAAAGATTAAAATGAAATTATATCAGAGGCAGAAAGGACAGAGATAACAGCCTGAGTCAGGGGAAAGGGTGATTTAGTACTGGGGAGCAGTACTCGTATGGTTGTTATGGTGGATAACTGGCAGTGACAGTGACTTGTCTCAATGGGGAAGCATCGTGTACCCACATGTGCTACTCAGGTACCAAGGGATAGAGAGATTGTTTCGAAGTAGGAAGGGTAAACAATGAGGAATTCAAATATAGGATTATGAATAAACAAAAAAGGACAATGTTTTGAGTAGAATTTAGAATTAAAGATTGCATATATTAAACTTACTGAAACTAAAGTTGGCAAGGACAGAGAAGAGAGAGAGAGAGAGAGAGATGATTAAGATGCAGAAGGAATGGTAAAAATAGGTCGGCGTAGACTGTGTTCCTAGACGTTGGAGAAGAAGGGAAGAGATATTAGTGAAGGATAGTGGATGGTGGTGGTAGAACAAGGGTGCAACATAGGTAAGCAGTAGGTCAGTGATTGGTTGTAGCACTTTTGAAGACTGAGCAGTGAGTGTGGGGTCCACCTAACACCTAGATGGAGACAAATTAGAAGAAATAAAAAGATATGCTGGAGTAATGGAAAGAATGTGAACCACAGAAGACAGGGTAATATTTGTAGTGTTAGGGCCAGTATTGCAGAGGTTATACTGGAAGGTAAAACTTAACAAGTAATGTCAGAAAAGTTTAAAGAATGCATGAATGACTGGGAGTGTTAAATGCATGGATGAAAAATTGGGAGGGTTGAGTCAGAATGCATGAATGACTGGGAGTGTTAAATGCATGGATGAAAAATTGGGAGGGTTGAGTCAGTTTACAATTAATAGACAGGGATATAAACCATTAAGCTGGACAGGATGTTAGTGGTTGATGAAACTCAATGCAAGGTGAAGGTGTGTGTGTGTGTGTGTGTGTGTGTGTGTGTGTGTGTGTATATATATATATATATATATTCACTCATAGTTCTAATGTTGTGGAAAGTGTGGAAGAAGGGTTTAAGGTAGTGGAGGTGAAACCAAAGTAAGTGTACAGTGCCAGATCATGCAGAATGGATGTGGGTGTGTGATTACATAATGGCATAGAATCAGGGAAGATTTACATCAGGAGCAGGTGCATGTGAAGACTGTATAGTAAACAGGCAAGCCGATATTGAATATGGTGGGTAGAATTAATGAGCTGTAGGAGGAATTAGATGAGACAGACGAGAACAAACTGCAAGTGGAAGAGTAGGGTGAACAAGTGGAGAAATAAAGGGGAAATGGATATGACACTGTTAGTTTGCAGGCTAAAGACTGAGGAAGACTTCATAGGCACTAGGAAAAGAAAGAACGAGAAAAAGATAAGAGAGTTATCCAGAATAAAGACTTAATAAAGGCATTCAGGAAAAGATAGGATGAAATGATATGTGCAACTGGAAGTAGGTTGGATAAAGTCTGGGAACTGGGATGGACTAGGGATAGGGGACACGGACAAAGAAAGGATGCATAGAGAGGTTATCACATGGGACATTAAAGGTGTAATCAATTATATGAAAAAGGTAAAGCAGTTGGTGTGGATAACTTTCAATTTGATTACTATAAAGTGTTAATAGTTTAGGCAGGGGAGTATATGGCAAATCTACTAAAGAAAACAGCAGAGAAGGGAGCTATGCCAGAATCTATAACTAAGGCATATTATACTTCAGTGATGCAAGAAATAATGACTAGGGTATATGTACCTGAGCTGGACACTCTATTGCCAAAAGTCATGGAGAATTCATAAACCGGTTTATTGAAAGGTGGGTCTTTTGCAAATCATTGGAAATTGATGGTGAAATTAATGAGCTAGTGTGAGAAGGAAAAGATAAATGGGGCTGAATAGTAGCACTGGGAATACAGAAGGCTTTCATCTCAGTAAATCTGGAGTTTATAGACAATAATTTTGAACAGCTCTGAGGGAGCAGATGGCTAAATATAGTATTACAGCATTTATCAAGGAACCTGGATTTCAAATTAGGGTAGACGGGGCTTGTCAGATAAGGAAAGGTTAAGTAGAGGAACAAGGAAAAGGTGTCCATTGTCCCTATGGATTTTTATATTGGTCATAATAAACTGGCAAAGAAGATAACAGATTGATAGGAACCTAGAGACAATGGAGATGTAGTATAAATCTATTTGCTAACAAATGCATGTTACAGCTGAGGGATGTTGAAGAGATGCTACCTCAGGTGTTAACGAATTTGGAAAAGAATCTAGTTCAGTGTATCACCCTAAGAACTGATGTGTAATTCAGCTGGGGAGATAAAGACAATATGGGTGCCATGTAAGAAGGGAAGAAGTATTTGTTAATTAAAATATATCCAAAAGTAGGAGAAAATAGGAAAAGAACCCTAGAAGAGCTATGGGATACTATAAAGGGAATGTTGAAAAATGGACAGGTTGGGTAAACATGCTGAGTGAAAAATAAAGATAGCATGAATAATTATATTACCATTAGTAATTTATATGCTAAGACATTTGCAGATTAAACCAACAACAGTGACTAGTGGAAATAGAAAAGACACGTGATATATTTATATGTAGAGCAAAGAAGAGTAGGATAGGAAGAAATGAGAGCAAAGAAAACAGCTAGTGTGTACCTGAATATAAGAAGTATGCAATGAATGTAGCACAAGCATTGATAAGAATGAAAAATGAGATGGAAGATATGGGAGGAAATGATAGGAAAGGTGATAGGGAAGGAGATAGGGAAGAAATATGATAAGGAAGCAACAGAGGTGGGAATAAAGAATTGTATAGAAAAAGATGATGTGACTGAAAGGGCCATGAACAATTAAAATTATAGATGTGATAAGTGAGATACATCAGCATATATCTAGGAAGTAAATGTGAGAGTGGGAAGAAAAAGGTTTGAGATATAATGAACAGGTCGAATAAGAAGGGAAAAGAGGGCAGTATCTGACCTTTGAGTAGTTCATGAGGACTTTTGGATTTAAATTTAAGGATTGATAAGAATATAAGGATGTAATTAGGAAAAACTGATATGGAAAGGAAAGACAGAAAGAAAATAAGGAGAGTATTAAAAGAAAGATACATGAATGTGGAGGTACAAAGAAAGGAAAGCTAGAGTAAATATATAGGCATCTCAGAAAATTGGAGGAAAACCGATAATGGGTAAGAAACGAGAAGTGGGGTGAAGCATGGCTAATGGTGAAGTTCTTGAAGGATTCAGACCCAGTGAGGGATCAGCTTATGAGGTTAATACAGCAGTGTAATATGAGGGTTCCTATAATGCAACTGAAAATCCATTTAGGCAAATATGAAGACGTCAAACCGTATTGCGCGAAGTACGTAAACACTGAATGTTCAAAACTGCAAATTTCGAAATGCTGATATGTTTTGGTTGGCCCATCTGCAGTATAACTCCGTAAGGTAAGTGTGCGATAGATAGAACTTTAGTGTTAGGATTTGGGTTAAGATTAGTGTATAGACAGGTAATGTATGTAAGAGTTAGTCTAGTGTTAGATGTAGGGTTTTTTTAAGCGTATGTATGTGTATTATTTATTTTGTTTAGGTGTATGTCTGTAGGGGATGAGTGCGGTAGTTATGGACCTTAGGGTTAGGGAGGGGTTAAGGAGAGTGCATAGATAGTTGTGTTTGTCGGGCTTAGTGTAGCATTGGAGGTAGGGTTTTGCTGCTTTAGTTTAGGTTAGAAGTAGGGCTTGGTTAGTGTATGCATGTGGTTTATTTATTTTGTTTGGGTAGGTAGTATGTAGCGGGTGGTGGGGTTGGCCGAATATGACAGTTCGGTATATATATTTTTTTTCATGGTTTAGTGCATTCGGGATTTTCGCGGTTCGCAGTATAAGAGTCGATGTTTCGGTATTCGTGCATAGGGTTTTTCACTGTGGTAATATAGACCCTAATATGACCCCATGACAGTAGGAGAGGACGGTCTGTGGGGAAGAGCAGAACACTGGAGAAGTGGGAAGAAAGAAGTAGGTAACATTCATGTAAGGTGGGGATGAAAAGCAATGCACAAGGAATGAAGGAAAATGAAAATATTATGCAGCACATTGTAAAATAAAGAGGAAAAGCAGGGATGGATAGTATGCTTACACTGAGTAGATGAGATGAGGAATAGGGTAAAGATGAAACACAGGAATTGTTATAATTGTAGGATTACTGAAAATGGAAACTGCTAAGGGAAGGGTTACATAAGATATAAGTGCTATTAGGCAGGCATGATAAGATAATGGATAAGGCAAAAATAGTTAATGGGGTAATAGGAGTTAGAGAACATATTAAAGGAGAAGTAGGATTCAGTATAGAGTCAGTAGTAGAAAATGGAGCCTAGTCAGAAAAGAGAGTGGTTGCATAAAAATCATTACATGTTAAAGAAGGAATGGCTGAAGAAAAGGGGAAGGGCA
Source organism: Protopterus annectens (assembly GCF_019279795.1). NCBI lineage: Eukaryota > Metazoa > Chordata > Ceratodontiformes > Protopteridae > Protopterus > Protopterus annectens. The sequence continues at coordinate 437,662,340 of NC_056735.1, forward strand.
GTGAGTAACCGATAATTTTGTGTTTTGTGTATAATATGCAGGTGGTAAACATGGCTGGATATTGTAATATGGATGGGTCAAAACTTATTTTGTATGTAGTTAGAAATGTACTGCTATTCTGAGTACTCACAGAACTACTAAATTACTTCCTTCATCCATTTGTGCCTTCATTCAAAACTTGTGTCTTAAATGGGAAGCTGCTCATACACACTACAGCAGGAAGCTTTGCATGCATACCCTTAAGAGGTATTTAAGTGAAACCAACACTGGCTTTGGTTGGCAACCAAACATGAAATGTTTGGTAGAAGGGAGAACTTATGACCGCATTACTGTCTCACAAATCTTGTCAACTGTTACACCTCTTTAGAAGACAGCAGAAATTGCTGACCCTTTAGTTAAATATTCTCTGGCACACTCTCAATAGATTTATAGGCATTTATAAAATAAAAAAAGTCATATTTAGACAGATAATCACAAATAGTTTACTTTCCAGTTGGAAATCCTTTGTGATAAATGTTATCCTAATAATGTATAAAATATTTCAACTGTATTTTGAGAGTAGATTTAAAAGGTTGATAGCATTTTAATTTAATGTTATTTGAAATACATTTTAGGCATAAGGAATAGCTTAATAGACTAGGGGACTCTATCAATTCAAAACATAACATATGAGGGAGAGAAAATATATCAACACCTGTAGAATGGTCACTTACCTGGCTAGAATGAATATTTATTTTTCACCAGGGAAGCGGGACTATGCAAATCGACCCAATTCTGTCACAGGCCAGTTGCAAAAATGTACATGGTCCACAGAGAAGTTTAACAGATCAAAATGACAGTCCCCCAGATTCATAAATCTTCCATGCAAGACTAATCTAGTCCTGCACGGAAGCGGCAGTTTAAGAGGAGGATGTCAGCGTGCCATGCATATTAAGGAAGACGCGATATCTGAACCCCTAATGTTTACACGGAGCGTGGATGTGTGCAGGGGGTGTGTCTGAGAGCAGAGCTCTCAGAATAAACACGCCCCTGCAAAGTAGAACAGAACAATGTGTAAATAAATGAGTTAGACCGTTCATAAGTGTCCACATATCCCCACCAACAGTCCCCATGTGTTCAACAGCAACAGTACACTGAAATAAAATGAAGAAACCATTGTAGTATTTTTTAATATATATATATATATATATATATATATATATATATATATATATATATATGCATAACGTCCGCCTAATAAACAAATAAACAGGCATTCCCGGTTCGAGTCCCACTGCAGCACATATCATTTTCCATGTGAAACCTGTATATGAACATATTCTCACATCTTTTTGCCATATAACCTACATAATAACATTTAAATGTGAACTGGAGTACTGCATTAAATGCACATGTGAAGTGTCAGTGTCATAATGATTAAGGCACTAGTAAGTAGGTTTAAGCACAAATAAGCAGTAGTAAGTGTGTTTAAGTGTGTTTGCGCAGCAGTAAACATTGCCTACACAGACTAAGCAAAATAGAAACTAACTGAGTGTAAGAAACTGTAACGAGAGGTTAGCATTGCAAACTCACGCATACCTGCTTACAGCTGCTTTAAAGTACCTTAATCACTCTGTATCCAACAGCCCATGTTCTGCCCAGCAACAAAATAAACTACCTCTGCAAGGGTCAAACTGAGGACCATGTACAGTATAGTCACAGTAGTTAACCACTAAGCCATCATAGCAATAGATATGAATGAGGTATCAGCAAACTAATCCTCACCACAGGAAAACCAAACATGTGAACTGAATCTATGTACAGTGTGAAGTGATATAACCTTCTACATAAGATAAATGTGTGAACTGGAGTACTGTAGTAAGCATAGATCTGAGGTGTGATTGTAATAAAGTGCAGAAGTTCCCAGGTCCCCATACAGTGTATGTACACATGAATCACAGATACCAGATACATATATAACCTGTAATGAAGAATAAATCCTTGACAAATGGCAAATATAGTGATAACCAAATATTAAGCAATGTTAACTGCAGCACAGCTCATGTTAATAAGTGTAAGCAATGCTTAGGGGAGCCAATTCAATCTGCCTAGTGGTATACCTCTTTAAGCAGTGCCAGCCTTTTTGTAGGCAGGTGTGCCCATAGCTTAGCCTTTTCAAAACTGGCCAATCATGAGAAAGTGCGGGAAAATGGCCATATTTAAACCCCACAGGTGAGAATACTTCTCATAACTGGTTGTAGCTTCCTACTGCAGGCAGAATGGCTGATGTGGGTGAAGGCACTCGATTTAGAATGCAGCGCTGGGGCATCCAGGAGTCAAAAATCATGGTATGGCTGCTAGTAAAACACCATGGTCAGAGACTACTGCAGGGCCAGTACCAGGGTTCGCAGTACAAAACGGAGGCCTGGGACAGTCCTGCCCGTGACCTCACCAGTGCCACAGGTATCCCCCAGACTGGTGAGCAGGTCAGGCTCCATCATGCTAATCTGAAGCGGTGGAGGAGGGATGTACAGAAACAGTGGATTCAGGAGTCTTGGCAGATGGCCAATTTCCCAGTACTGAGTAAGTACACATTCTACTAAGTAGTAAATAATTGCCTAGCTTGTGTATACTATGGATAAGTATGGCTAAATATCAATGCATTTCTCTGACAACTGCAGATGAGTGGGCTGCGAACCAGCAAGCCCATGATGTTAGGCTGCAAAGGCTGTGTCGCGAGGCAGGTTAGTAATCAGTCTGTATGTACTGTCATAACAAAAAATATAAGAGCCTTAGAAAGTGTTGTACCAGTAGAAATAAATGTGTAATAGTCTGTGAATAAAGGTATAACCCTGGAGTGCTTCTGTTTACTCTTCTCTCATATGTTGGCAATCTGTTCCATACTATAAATACTATCTTAAGCAGTGTCATCCACACCGTGGTATGCAGATACAATGGGTATGAATTCCTGCATAACAATGTTGGAAGTGCCAAGAAGTCAGTCATATCGTACAAGTTAGGGAAACTTAGAAAACAGTAAAAAGCTTTACATCATTTCCCTGATAGCACAGTGCATTGTGATGTTACCTATAATTTTTTGTCACACAAAGCAGGGGTTTGAATCCTGGGAGTGCTACTAAGTTGTATGCGTAATCATACCCCACAACTGTACAGATTGTGATACAATGTTCAGATAGAAAACTGTATGCAGAATTACACCCAACAACTGTACAGAATTTGCTTGAATGTTCAAATTGTAAGTTGTATGCAAATTTATACCCCACAACTGTTCCAATCTGTCCAGCATGCCCAGATAAATGTCCCGTATCACCAGCTTGGTATCCTGTTCCCCTGAAAATTCAGTGTGATGAGCCAAGAAATGTAGACAGCTGTCAATGACATATAACTGATAGTCAAACATGCACATAGTCAGAGAATGTATATGAAAACAAACCTGTCATTCTAGCACCTCACCCAAAATGTATGACAGCAATTCTCAACATATGTTGCATTAACACCTGCAGCCTGTCACGCCTGTATGTAAGACACATGTCACATATATAATAATCTATAAACATACCAGTATACAATATAAGGCCATTGTGTAGTGTAATAATACATGTAAGGGAAGGATCACTGCAGTGACTAAGAATGTTGTGAACACTACAAGGATATATTAGTTGTTAACTGAACCCTCTCTCTCACCCCTACCATATGTGCATAATAACACAATGACACTCCTCAATTGGTACGTGTACACTCCAAACTTTTGTTGGGACAAATGTCCTAATGGTTTATAAATATTCACATTTGTTTCAATGCATGTGCCATGTTAAAATACACCCATATTGGTGGCCTGTTGCCATCAATGAAACCCACATGCACCTGTAATGGTAACTGTTGTTCCATATATGCATGCGTTTTGCTTGCTCTGCATCTGTGCTAAATCTGGTGTGTGGGGTTAATGGGAATACCTATGCATGCTGTTATAACTAATTCTGACTGCTGTTGACTGTTACTAACACATATCTGTCATAAACCTGTGACAACACAGCTCACATGGGAAGGCCAGTCCCAGTGGACCCACCTGTCCCACCACAGCTGGCCATGGTGCCGGGCAACAGCGCATCTGGGGCCCAGCCTGGGACCACCTCCTCTGTGGGCCCTGCAACACCTTCGGGAGGAACCGCTGCAGGGGATGGGGCTCACCCCCCCCTTGGAGCGGGCACAGAGGGGAACCTGTCACCTGTCAACAAGTCCAGTCCATGGTTCATAGGGAGCTCGATCTGGAGTATCGAGAGTGGCCACGCCAGCTTGAGGGCTGAGTGGCACTATTAGAGGATGAGCCTGCCCCTCCTACACAGCCCCCAGCACAGCCACCATCGTGGCCGTGAAGGTGCAGTGGTGACTGCCCATGGGTGAGGACCTCAGTCCCACTGTTTCCAGTTGGGGGCTCATGGACTTGCACACCTCTCCAGTCCAGCTGATGAATCTGGGAATTTTGAGGCAATGTTACAACTGTCTCATGTACACGGACAACCCTATCCTCCTCCAAACAGGTTCAAATATATGTGAGAGATGCAACTATTTAGCCAAACTGGAGGCTGAGTTCTCTCATCTCAAAACTGGTGTAACCAGTCAGGAGGAGAAGGTAACCTCACACAACACAATTCCAGTATCACATAGTCCCACCACATCAGTGAACCAAACACATAAATACACAAAAACATACTCGGAGGCTCTAAATAAAAATCTACCTAAGCAACAGAGACCTCCCAAGCAGACATCCAATCAAACGCTACCTCAAAACAAAACACGCACAACACATAGCCCACAAAGTCAGTGTGCCAAGCAGCCACAGCCCTTAAGGCTGAATAACACACCTGATACTCTTGTAAGAGGTGACTCTATTGTCAGACACACTGACGTCCCGCTCACCAGGCTGAATAAAGAGAAGGTCATGGTGAGCTGCCTGTCGGGTGCTAAGATCCACCACATAACGCAAGCACTCAGGTCACTCCAAAGCGAATACAAATATGACTCAGTCATTGTACATGCTGGTGTGAATGACCTGAGACATACCTCCCTGGACTACATGAAAAGAGACATAGAGGAGCTCTCTGATCATGTAGCCCAGGCTGGTATGACCCTGACCTTGAGCAGCATCTTACCCTCACCTAGAATGATGCCACAGTACAAAGACAAAATGATCGATTTTAACAATTGGCTAAAATTTTGGTGTCATTCAAAGGGGATCCAGTGTCTGTCAGCCTGGGATGACATGCTCGACAAGCCACGTTGCTTCACTAGGGACGGCTTGCACCTGTCACCACTTGGCTTTCAGATATTGGCAAAGGCTCTTGCCACCCCCATAGTGCCTTTTTTAGGCAAGGCTCAAAAGTCAAACCCACCCCCATAGATAGCACAAGGAACAAGAAACTAAGGGTAATGCTGCTTAACGCCAGAAGTCTTAACCTCAAGATGCATGCACTCGAAGCTCTCCTCAGTATGGAGAACATCGATATCTGTGCAGTGACAGAAACCTGGTTCAAGGCTCCAGAGAGCACCCCAGCACTACCAGGCTATACCTCATATCATGCTTTTCGGCCCCAAAACCCGGACCGAACCACAAAAAGAGGGGGAGTTTCCATATTTATCAAGGATATCCACACCTCCAGGTTAGTGGCATTGCACGAAGTATCAGAGACCATCAATGTGCAACTAACAGTGGGCAAGACTGCTTTTCAGTTTATAGCATCCTACAGACCACCCTCTCAAAGTCAGGAATCCCACTCGGCTTTCCTGAAAACATTGGAAAACATGAAGATCTCTCCGAACACCATTATATTGGGTGACTTCAACTACCCAAACATTGACTGGGAGCACTACTCAAGCCCCAGCACCTTAGCCCAAAGGTTCCTGGAAATTATAAACTCAAATGCTATGGAACAACTAGTCACCACTCCCACAAGAGGGGACAACATACTAGACCTGATCATTACCAACATGGGGACTCTATGCTCCACACCAGAAGTATATCCCTCCTTGGTAAGATCAGACCATAAATTAATTTCACTGGATGTCCACATCCTGACCCCACCCCCAGCCCAGAAAGCCACAGTGAAAAACTTCTCAAATGCAAACTTCTCACTTCTCAAAACCGAAGTGGAATCCTTCAAGGCCCCAGGGCCAGTGGAAACTACAGCCCAAACTGAAGAATCCTATATAAATGCATTCTACGGACATCTCCAGGAATGCATGGATCATGCTATCCCAAACAAAACCAAGACCCAATCATCCAAAGGCAGGCGTCCAGTCTGGTGGACCCCTGCCATAAATAAACTGTATGACAGAAGGAGGAAGCTAATACATGATAGAGCAAAATCCCTAATAGGGAAGGCATCTCTGATCAGTACTAGCAAAAAATTACGATCCCTTATAAAATCCTCCAAGTCCAGCTTCAAGAGAAAAATTGCACAGGACACCAAAGACAATCATAAGGCTTTTTTTAGTTATGTTAGGAACCTGGGATGCAACTCCCAGACTTGTTCTGAGTTGATTCTAAACGACAAAAAATACACTGAACCCACAGACATCCCCAATATCCTGGCAGACAGGTTCAGTACAAACCCCCCCCCCCAAAAGAGCAAGTATCTATCCCAGCAGAGGGCTGCCTCCCAAACATCTCTGATGCTCAGGTGAAGGCTGCCCTCTCCAAAGAAAAAAACACTGCTTCCATGGGACCAGATGGCATCCCAGGTTGCGTCCTACATGAACTCCAAGAGGAACTAATCCCTCAAATAAAACAGCTATACAATCTCAGCCTCACTACAGGATATGTGCCCACAGAATGGCGTACAGCAACAGTGGTACCACTCCACAAAGGTGGAGCCTCTACGGACCATGGAAACTATCGCCCCATAAGCCTGACTAGCTTAATCTGCAAGGCTATGGAGAGGATCATCATGGAGCTCATAAACAAAGACATTGGGGACCTACAGACACTAGATCCTACCCAGTTCGGCTTTGTCAAGGGCAGATCCTGCCTTTTGAACCTCGTTGACTTCTTCGAAACAGTCACCAAAGCCATAGATGAAGGGAAGGTAGTCCACACAGCCTATCTGGACCTTGCAAAGGCATTTGACACAATACCCCACTCGGGCATCATAGATAAGCTATCCAGCTTAAATATAAATGTCACAAGATGGGTTGCAAACTGGCTCAAAGACAGAACCCACAGAGTGAGAGTTGCTGGAGCCATGTCAGACTCGAAACCGGTCACAAGTGGCATACCACATGGTTCTGTCCTGGGACCACTCTTGTTCGGTATATACTTTTCCGAGGTACAGGCAAACGTGGAAGGACTATGGCTCACCAAGTTTGCAGATGACTGCAAACTGGGCCCCATAATCGACTCTCCAGCTGACACAAACGTCCTTCAAAAAGGTCTCACAGAGACAGATAACTGGTGCCAGCACCATGGTTTAAAGCTAAATGCCAAAAAATGTATAGTCATACCCTTTGGCAAAAACAATGTGCCCACAAATTACCACATAGGCGGAAACCCATTAAGTACAGAGAAAGTTATTAGGGACCTGGGGACCCAAGTTGATAGCAATTTCTCCTTTGAAAACCACATTGCCAAAGTGGTTAGAAAGACCTTCTACATAGCCCATCTCATCATGAAGGGTTTCACATCTAGATCAAGAGAGGTAATCATGCCCCTTTATTCATCCCTCATCAGGCCCATCATAGAATACAATGCCCCTTTTGGGATGTACCTTTCCCGACACCTGCAGCAATTAGAGAGACCCCAAAAGTATCTCACCAAGAGGATCAAGGGTCTCAAACAGATGCCATATGCTGCTTGGTTAAAAAAACTCCAGCTCTACTCAGTTGCATTCCGCCTACTTCGAGGCAATCTATGCCTGACATACAAAGCTATGTCAAATCCAGAATTAATGGACATGCTCCACCTCAGTAAATCTAAATCCCTTTGAGCCACATGCTCGAGGGACTTGAACCTCAGCACAGAAATAAATAGAACTTGCTGGAGGGACAGGTTCATAACCCAGAGGCTCCCTTCGCTCTGGAATAGAATTACAGTTCATGTGAGGCAGAGCACCTCACTGAATCTCTTCAAGAAGAATCTCGATAGGTGGATGGGGGATCGTAGGTTTGTCCCAGGGATTACTCCCGTGTCACTATTAGACAGAGGCACAGTAAACTAAACCTTAAAAAGGGCACAGTATACTCAAATCAAGGAGTGGCATAAACCATACAGAATCGGGCTAGGCTTATAATTGCCCCAGGGCAGATAGCCTAGTATGAACCTATGAACCTATGAACCAAACACCCCTCCCCTTCCAAGGTGTTAACCCCCCACTTGTGTCATATACCAGTCCTGTATGCATCTTGTGTGTCTTGTTTGTTTACCTACCCAACCTCCCTCCCCAAATATAGCTACTACCCTTCACAACATCCCACTCTCACCTAAAAAAAAAGGGGGAAATCTGTTCCCACAAAAAAATCTCGCCCCATACATAGCTGTCCATTTTTGCACACATGTCCACTGGGCACACGTAATCTGATCTAAACGGCATCACAGTGAATATATGTTGTTCTCACCCCTCCCCCAGGGGTTTGATGGTCCAAATGTACCTGCAAATTTAGTGTATATGCACAGCTGTTGCTGTAGAAGAAATGGACAGCTATGGACCTTTCTTATACCCTTCCTGCACATGCCTAGCTATTTTTCCTACTGTCTTTCCCTCTTTGTGCCCCATTTTTCATCACTTTCCTATCAACCCCTTTTTCTTTTCTTTTAAAGAAAGTAGCATGGGGGTAAGCGGCAGTAAGCCCTTTTAAGCAGCGGTAAGTGGGTTTGAGTGAGTTTGCACATGGGGTAAGCTGTGCCTACACAGGTTGAGAAATTTGAAGCTAACTGACTGTAAGAAAACATAAGCAGAGGTTAGCAGTGCTTACCATCATGCAAACCTGCTTACAACTGCTTAAAAGTGCCTTAATCACTCTGTAGCCAACATCCCTTGTTCTGTCCAGCAACAAAATGAACTATCTCTCCAAGGACCAAACGCAGGACCCTGCACTTCATACACAAAGTGATCTACCACTAAACCATGGCAGACATGCATAACCTGATGTTTTCACAAACATATCATCCAGAACAAACAGTCAACCATACAGGAAATGTAGTAATATCATACCACACAACCACTTAATGCAATAATTCTGGACAAAGTGTGCCAAAATGTGGGTACGAGTAGGCATATATGTCAAATACTGCTCTAAGACACCTAAATTGTTGCTAGTTACAAGGTTATATGTATTAGAACTTATATTTTGAAGGAGACGAAGTCTGAAACACAAAAATGTTGGCACTAGTTACTGACTACAGTCCTGTGATCATCCATGTCAATTGCCAAGAGAATGAGGTACAGGCCAAAAATATGAGCCCAACATGCATGGACATATGGACAGATATATATCTGGAAATGTAGACAGACAGCTATATGTATACATACACACACACATATATATATATATATATATATATATATATATATATATATATATATATATATATATATGTATATATATACATATATATACATGCATACACATATATATAGATTATACATATATATATATATATATATATATATATATATATATATACATATACATATACATATATACACATGAACTGCACAGAGACCAAAACTGTATAAAAAACACCACCGAACATGCACAGCAGGAACAATGAAAGCCAAAATGAAGAACTTCTTTACGCGTTTCGTCCAAATTTAATGTGAACATGAACTTCATCAGAAAAGCTCTTCACTGCATACACACCCATTAAATACTATTAAATCAAGTCACATGACAATAATTAACCTCAAATCTCAATAAAATATTAAATAAAACCACTCCAGATAATTACATTGAATAAAATATGGTAGATTCAAATTCTATTTATTTGTAAAAAACATTTGATGTTAATAACATCATTAAGCCCAGGATGACAATCTGCATTAAGAATAGTTTGCCACAACGCTTCTTTGCACTCTAAATAAACCTTATAGTTCCCTGAAAATGGGTCAGATTTTACTTGTTCTATAACTGAAAATCTAAACTTTTTAAAATCAATACATGTTCCTGCATGCCTATCAAGTGCATTAGACTGATCCTTTTTCTTAATGGCCAGGTTGTGTTCATGTATTCGTTTGTGCAAAACCCTAATGGTCTTTCCTATGTAGAATCCTTTGCAGGAATCACACATAGCCAAGTAAACCACATTATGTGATTTACATGTATAGTGTCCCTTACTGTATATAAATCTATTTTGATGTTTCAAATAATTAATACTATTACCTGAAATGAACCTACATTGTCTGCAAGTGTTACATGAGAAGGTTCCAAAACAACCTTTTTCATTATTTATGTGCTTGATATTCTCTACAATAGATTTAATGTTAGTAGTTTTCCTATAAGTAAATAATGGAGCCTTACCAATAATGGAATATAAGTCATTATTACCATATATAACTTTCCAATTCTTCAGCGTAATATTTCTTATCCAATTCATTTCATTGGAAATTGGAATTGGAAAAGCTAACCTAAATTCATTTACTTGACTTATACAGTTCTTCTGTTGGTCAGTATTACTTATATGACCTTTATTGAAATAACCCAAAATTGGACTTGCTGTGTCCAGTCTAAGAGCCAATACGTCTTTAAAAATGTTACTCACCCACACTTTATCATAACCTCTTTTTTCAAAAAACACTGAGAGTTTGTCAGCCTCTTTACCAAACAGGTTGTTATTACTAGTTAGTCTACTCAAACGAATAAACTGTCCCTTTATAACTCCTCTTTTCATAAATAAGGGATGTAAACTGTCACGATGTAAATATTGATTAACGAAACTAGATTTCCTATAAATGTCACTCTCAATTTTGTATGACTCTGAATTAATATTTAAATGTAAATCTAAAAAATTAATATTGTCACCAAAATGTCCAATGGTAAATTTGAGAAACTGTGTAGATGTGTTTAAATGATCTACAAAATCAAGGAACGTTTTTTCATCTCCATTCCATAGGAAAAATAAATCGTCAATGTATCTTTTATAAAAAACAATGTGACAAGCCAAAGGGTGTGCATATAAGTATTTAGTCTCCCACATTGCCATGACTAAGTTAGCAAAACTCGGGGCCACTCTGGAACCCATCGCTACCCCCGATATTTGCTGAAAATACTTGTTGTCAAATGTGAAAAAATTGTTTTCTAAAATGATATCCATCAATTCAGTAATAGTATTCACTAAATTATTTTCCATATTAGTGTAAATACTTAAATATTCCCTCAGATATTCAATTCCAGTATTTTGATTGATACAAGTGTATAAGGAAACTACATCTAAACTAGCAAAAACAATGTTAGACATATTGACCTGAAGCTGACCTAACAACTCTAACAAATGCCATTAATGTCTAAGATATGATCTAGTTGCTTGTACAACTGGATTAAGTATCTTATCTAACCAAAAAGCAATGTATTCTGTTTTCGCACCACTTGCTGAAATGATAGGTCTAAACTTCAAATCACTAGAACATTTATGAAGTTTAGGTATGCCAAAAATGTTGGCCAACTTGGGATGTTCGTTGTTCAAAAAATCATATGTTGCAACGTCTATGTTGTCTTGAGTAAAAAGATCAAACAAAATTAGATCTATTTTCCTGAAACATTCCAAGATAGGATCCTGTGTAACTATCTTATAACATTCCTGATCACTTAATAAGGAAAGCATAGCCATATTATAATCTTTAACATTCATAATGACTATCGTGCCCCCCTTGTCAGCCTTCATAATTCGCCACTCTGATTTTTTCACTATATATTCTAAAGCAGTACGTTCATCAAATGTTAGGTTATAATTCTGGTCCAGTTTGTAATGACCCATATTTCTAAAATCCTGCTCACATAAGTTTCCATACACTGCCAAAGTTGAATTCAATAATGGATTGTATGTACTTTTTTTCTTACACATAGCGGTCTCATGACTGAGTTGCGTTACACCGTCAAATATGTATTTTAAATTGAGTTTCCTAAGATATAATTTAAAATCTATTATAAGCCTAGGAACATTCACACTATTTGAGGGAATAAAGGAAAAACCTTTTTGTAATACTGTTACAACATTAATATGTACAATTTCTTTAGTTAAATTTAAAACACTGATGTCAAAATTCATTTCTTTTTCCGATTCTTCCCTTTCCCTTTGTTCCTTGTCTGTACTTTCCCTGACCATCTCGGAACTTGATTTGTCTCTCAAAAAAGGAACATTTTTATTTCCATTGGAAACCACTTGTGCAAAAGAAGTATTGACAGTGTTGTTATTACTTTCACAAGGAATATTATTACAAGAAATGTTATTACTAGTTTTACTTTGCTCCACTGGTGCTTCATTATTAGCAACATTATCTAGGTGACCTGATACATTGTTGTTATCAGTACAAACATTACCATCAGCCCCCTCAAAGGTCTTTCTCTTAATTGGGTAGGCGTTGTTGTTATTATACACAGTAATGTCCCTCTGTAATTTTTTCCATTTTATTTCAACTATTGAAGCTCTAACTCTGTCAAGCTTAGCATTAATGCCAAAATAAAGTGTCGCTAATTGAGTAAAGACACCAGAGCCCCTAATTTTTGCATCCAAAAGTTCTGTTTGTTCTTTTAAACCACACAGTTCCTTTTTGTAGTGTTCAACCAGCAATCTCATAAACTCAAGTCCTGTATTGTTAAACAAGTCAACCAACTGATTGTAAAGTTGGTCCCCTTGTGTAACACAATTTGGAAATTTAAAGCACCTCAGGCCAAAAGGAACACACTTCATACGAACATTTTCCTCAAGATAGAATATTTCTAGTTGTAGGGATACACTTTTAGAACACAGTCTTTCCAAAAGATAAATATCTGACTTACATGTAGCAAGTAAGTCAGCATTAACAGTATTTTCTTTTGCACTTACTTGAAGACCATGAGAGACAGTAATTTCAGAAAACGGGTTGTCAGTTGTTTTGAAAGTCTGTTCAAAAACTTTATCACGATGTATTATCCCCTCTGTCGTCTCTCCAGTCTCCGTAATTGCACTAGCAACCTGATCCGAAACCGGATATGACCCAACGCCACTTCCTTTATCATTTGCGTTGTTTAGGGTGCTTGTAGAAACGTTAGTCATCAGACCTTTTATTCCTGGGCAAACCGAAGGTATTTGCACGTTATGAGTAACGTTGTTGTCACTATTATGAGTTTCCTTCTGCCGGGCTAACACTTTGCGTACTGCCTCAAAAACAGAAATGTTAATAATTTCTTGCAAAGTCTTTCCCGACTCAGGAACAGAATGAATACTTAGATTTAACAAATCCTCTTGGCTTATATCCTCCCCTGCCATATTCGGACACACAAAAGCTGTTTAAAAACGAACTGCACAGAGACCAAAACTGTATAAAAAACACCACCGAACATGCACAGCAGGAACAATGAAAGCCAAAATGAAGAACTTCTTTACGCGTTTCATCCAAATTTAATGTGAACATGAACTTCATCAGAAAAGCTCTTCACTGCATACACACCCATAAAATACAACACAACCACTTAATGCAATAATTCTGGACAAAGTGTGCCAAAATGTGGGTACAAGTAGGCATATATGTCAAATACTGCTCTAAGACACCTAAAATGTTGTTAGTTACACAGTTATATGTATTAGAACTTATATTTTGAAGGAGACGAAGTCTGAAACACAAAAATGTTGGCACTAGTTACTGACTACAGTCCTGTGATCATCCATGTCAATTGCCAAGAGAATGAGGTACAGGCCAAAAATATGAGCCCAAAATGCATGGACATATGGACAGATATTTATCTGGAAATGTAGACAATCAGCTATATATATATATATATATATATATATATATATATATATATAGATATACATATATATACATGCATACATACATATATATATATATATATATATATATATTCCGGGATATATATATATATATCGGGATATATATATATATATATATATATATATATATATATATATATATATATATATATATATATATATATATATATATATATATATATATATATATATATATATATATATATATGTACACAGATAGAACTGTGTATAACATTACCACATGGGAACAAAATCCTGAACCACTCACTACAACATAACAGACCATATGCACTGTTAAAGGGGGTGGGGTCTCAAATGAGGGATACTTCGTAATTAGTGCTGTTACCCCCCCACACCCCTAACGGATATGCTGTGCAATCCAATATCCAGCACATGCAAATATTGACTACAGGACCCTCCACAATACAGCCACAATGCTTTAACAGTAAGCCAATTCACCTGTAAATGTCAAGAGCAATATCTGTAACATATCATTCAGAAAAGCCATTCTGCCGTAGGGAATGTACAATGTGGAAGGAGCACACATTATAATGGTTCAGATATACACACACATCTATACATTGACAAATATGTTCAGGTGTATATATATAGATATATATATATATATATATATATATATATATATATAGGTACATACACACATACACATATACACAGACAAAAGGTATTAGTAGCCATACATATGTAGAAGTAGTGTGGAAGTACTGGGTGCAAACTATATCCCTCAGCCACAAGCCCTATAACTGGTACCTGTGAAATTTGTAGTGTGGCAACCATTCCCACAAATGAGAATACTTACATTAAACCCACTCACAATTCAAAGGACATGACACAACACACAGGTATGCATACACAGAAAACCGTTATTTGTGTACTATACAATAATGTATGTCATTACTTACAGCACATAAAGTCTGAAATATGTAATCAATGATGAATGCAAGCCCCACACAAAACCATAGATGCAAGCAATGTGGATATATAACATACTATGCTGTCCAGGCCAAGGCCTTTAATTAGTACAACAGCAGACAAAGGATTTTCCTTCAAGATAGGTAACAATCAACAATTACTGATGTATTTCAGCAGCCTCCAATTACACCCTGTAGTCAAGCCCTAGGGGGAAATGTATTAGTTGTGGTAATGTCAATGTATCTGTCACATGTATGGACCCTGACCAACATATTTTGTGGGAGTCCACGATATGACTGGGATGGTAACAGGAATGCTAGCAGTAAATAATAATAGGCCATTACCCAACAACTCCTAACTGTATCACAACAGGACAATGCCTGCCATATATGTGGAAGACAGAGGCAGGAACACAGGGCCATACTTGCAATATTGCTGTTACACATCCTGGAAATTGCTGGTGTTACAGGATGTGTTGCAACATACCCTTATGCAGGAATAGGATATCAGAAACATAAATGGATGTAGCCATGTACTGATAGCACGTAACATACAGACTGCCAGTGATATATCTAGGATAACACCTGTGTAGTGCACAGACCAAACCAAACAGACAATCCACTGATCATCATGTGGATAGGCCCCAGTTGAGAGCTGTACAGACAGACTGCATTCCATCCTAAACTACTATGTACACACAAACACTGCAAGACCAGCAATATACAATGCACATAACAACACTACTCACTCTATCTGTAGGTCTGGATTCTCATACAAATGTGTAATTGGCCTGTGTCTGCAATTCCTGCTGTAAGAGGTATTGCAACCTGCTGTCTGTAACACTGCTGCCCACATACAGGAAGGATGTTCTCCATATTTGAAAGGTTAAGGGACAACGCCCACATGAGTCAGTATTTTATAGTACTGAGTTGCCATGACAGTGGTTATCTGAAGTACTACACAGCAGGCTGCATGCAATTAGCAATTGTTGCACACTGATTGGTGCAGAGCCCATCACCTGATCATGTGCATCACTTACCAAAGCCATGCTGCAATCCATTCAAACCAGCTCAATCACTCTAGTGGAGAGAGAGAGAGACAGACAGACACACAGAAAAAGAAAAAAAAAAAGAAAAAAAAAATCCTTAAACAACAAGCTGTCAGAGCTGTCAGAAAAAAATGACAGGTATGTAAAACATATATGTATGTAATTGAATGTAGTATGTGGTATAGAATAATATAGCAATAACCCACGCTTGGATGTGGGTAATGTTGTACCCACAGTTGGTGTGGTTTGGTCATGAGGTCGAAGCCCGAGTGGACAAAGACAACCGTGGGTAAATCCAGAATTACCCACACCCAGAAGTGGGTTATTGCTATTATACAATGACATTATTTAAGAAAAAAAATAATTACTTTTCTTAAATAATGGCATTGTATAATGCCTCCTTGCTGCCCTTCCACAGCTGTCTGGTATTCTGCGGCAGTTCTGATGTACTGCACATGCGTATTCCTACACAGTACATCAGAGCCGTGGGCAAAAGCAACAGAGAAAGAAAGATCTCCGTTGCTTTTTACAAACTGTTTTGCTATGTTAAATGGGTTTAACATAGTGAGACAGCTTTAAAAAAATCAGCGGAGAATCTCTGTTGCTTTTTTTAAAGCTGTCTCGCTATGTTAAACCCATTTAACATAGCGAGACAGTTTTGAAAAAAGCAACGGAGAAAGCAACATCTCTGTTGCTTTTTACACACTTTAACATAGTGAGACGGCTTTAAAAAAAGCAACGGAGAATCTCTGTTGCTTTTTTTTAAAGCTGTCTCACTATGTTAAACTCGTTTAACATAGTGAGACAGTGTGAAGCAATGGAGATCTTGTGTTCTCTGTTACTGTAAAAAAAGAGTTATAGTAATGGAAAAAGTCTGGGCGACTGGACCTTTTTCCATTACTATAACTCTGATTTACAACGTGCACGCTGACCAATCATCATGCACGTTTTTGAATATTAATGGGGGGGTCATTGTATAATAGGATATATGACGTGGAATGATTTATATTTGCCATCAGTAGTTGTCCCTGTAATGGCGTTCTGCTGAACAACTGCTCTGGACAATCCTGTCTGTCCCTGTAGGCAGTGGGACATACCCGCCAACTGTTTCAGATCAGCAATGAATGACAAAGATTTAAGCCATAATATGTGTGTGAGTTCCCAAGGAAAATATCATTTACTTCACCATTTATATTTATTTCTATAAAGTTATTGATCTCATTTACATATCTCTCCTTAAATCATTTTATTTTAACAATGGATGCTGATAGTCTTTTATGATGTATTAAGGTTTAATTTTTTAAATAATGTTGAATACAATAGCATTGTGATCTGATAATGGACATGAGGGTATAGAAACTTCTTATATATATGAATGAAAATTGCCTGTAACAAAAACCTTATCAATATTTGTCTGAGTTCCATGTCTGTAAGAATAATGGGTGTATTGAAGTGAATTTACTTTTCTTGGTTTATGTATATCCTTTACATTCATAAGGTTTACAAAATTTGATGTGTTTAGCTGATGATGTGATTCTAGGTTTCTTATTAGCAGTGGTGTCCCTATCAGATAAGATACAGTGAAAATCACCAGCCAACATGAATCACCTTTCATATAATAGGCTATAGTGTCTAGACAATCTTTTGCATCTTTAGCTCCAACCCCTGGAATCCAATAAGAGTTTACCATTTAATTACAACAATGCTTAATATACTGTTTTTATTGGCATAAGTATCCATTAAATTAGAGATAACTGGGGAATTCTTACACAGAATGAGTGTGCCTCTTATTTTAGATCTAAAACCAAAGCCTGCCAGAATTAAATAGTTCTTTAATGGTAATTTATTAACATAATTATTGATTAAATGCATTTCTTGTAAAAATACTATTTCAGCTTTATGTAACTTCATGTATTTCAGCAGGCTTCCCCTCTTTACTAGATTTTTTAATCCATTAATATTAATAAACATTTAAAATCGGAGATTTATAAGAGAACATATTACTAAAACATATGTTTATGTAAAGAACTATTATATACTTCAGAAATAATGATAAAGAGCATTCAACTATGGACAAAACTTTTAAAACAGTTAAAATATTATCTAACAATATAACCTTAAAACAGTCTACCACGGAATAACTAATTCCTAATTTGTTGATAAAATAAAACAAACTACAACTCAACCCCCCATTAGACAACTACATTTAGCTCATACTTTTGCTTCATGCAGGTATGTTCCCTATCTTAACATAAATCAGTTTAAGAAAGCCCTTCTATATGATTTTATTTACAATTTATAAAATTATTTATATAACAATCTACTAACTATATACATATCTATTTGTCCTTATTTATTTTATTTTAAATTTGTTTACCAGTAAAGTCTGGCTGGACACATGTCCTTTTTCAGTTGAGGCCTGGGGAGAAAAACTCCATTTACAGGCATATTGTTAATATATAATAATGGGTCTACTGCTTTTAATCGAATACCACTTATTCGAAAAGAGCAGTAGACTGCTCAGTTACGCGAAAGTGCACTTATATGAAAGTGCACTTTCACGAAACTTGGTTCAACGAACCGATAAAAAGATTAAAAAAAAAACAGAAAACACTGACTAACATTACATTGAGTGGGGGGCTTCACCCCCACACACCCCCCTACTTAAATATACCAACTTAGAGATCACACTACGGTGGTGAACAGGTAAATTCCCCATTCCCCACTGTAGTGTGCCTTGGCGCTTCAGTTTCCATGAACAGTTCGTTGAACTGTGCTTTGCGGAAGTGCACTTTCACTTAAGTGCACTTTCGCGTAACTGAGGATCTGCTGTTCATTTTCGAACAAGTGGATTTTCGGTCTTTTACAGTAGACCCATAATAATATATAGAGAATACCAGTTACAGACATCTCAGAAGTTTACAAACATTTCAAGATACCACATTGATGGCAATTAACAGTTACATAATGTTAAAGAATACAGTTTTTTACATGGAAGAAGTCCCATTATACATTATAATGCTTCAAATACAATGATAAAGATGGTTATTTACCTACAGATGTAATTACTACTTGCAGTTAGATTAAAATAAAATAAAGGGCAGTAGTTTGTCTGGGTACTAGGGAAGGCCTATCCAGGGGAGTTGCAAGAGCATAGCCAGGTGTACACTAAGTGTGACTTGAGGATCTTTTTAAATTGTGAGATAGAGCTGTTGGAAGTTATTGGGGTTGGCAGTTTATTCCATATTTTAGGAATAGAGAAAGAGAACAGAGATTTCCCAGCTAAATGTTTGGCTTTGGTGGTATCTACAAAGTGTTGGTTACTGGAGCGAAGAGATTGGGCAGTGGTGTATGGTTGAATAAGATTATGGAGAGAAGGGGTTTTATCAGGTTGGTGGAGAATTCTGTGGGCAAAGGTTAATTGATTAAAGTGTAAAAGCTTGGGGAGTTCAAGCCAATTTAGCTGTTTAAGTGATGTACAGTGATGTGATCTATATGAGGCATCAGTGGCAAATCTTGCTATTTTATTATAGCAAGATTCCAGTTGGATTAAGTTAGTTTTCTGCAAATTGGTTAATAATGCTGAGGCATAGAAGAGGTAGATAGGAGACGTGTGTGAGCTATGGTAGCTTTTGTGTTGCTTGTAAGAAATTATTTTATTTATATACATTCGTTCTATTTTTTTGTGAACCTTTTTGATAGTTTGGGCTGTATGAATATCAAATTTGAAATTATTGTCAATTTCAACCCCAAGCAGTTTAGTGAGAGTAATTGAGATGATCACAATTTTGTTCTAGACAAGATATTAAAAAACTAAGAATATGAGGGGGATCTAGTTGGGGTAAAAAGAAGGAGCTTAGTTTTGTTGAGATTTAGAATGAGCTGGGAGTTAGTGAGCCACGTTTCTACTGTCAGAAAGGAATCTTGGGTTATGTTGTGGAGGTCTTGCAGTGTGGAGGATGCACATATTAGATTGGAGTCATTGGCGTATTGTATTACAGAGGCGTATGGTGCAGAGTTGCTCAGCTGTTTAGTGAATAGAGAGAGGTAGCTTTGGAACCATGTGATAGTGGAACTGCTGAAGTTTAGGGTGGAGAGAATATTGATGAGTTTATTGTGATTTACAATGTCAAAGGCTTTGGATAAGTCTAAAAATATGGGGTATACAAATTGTCCATTGTTTTTATGATGGTTCAATGTGTTAGTAAAGAACAGCAGTGCTGTGGTGGTACTATCAAAGGGACAGAAACTGTGTTGGGTACTTGATAGTAGTTTGTGTGTGAAACGGTAGTCCATTAGTTGGGTGTACACAACTCTTTCTATTATTTTGGGTAAAAGAGATAGGATGGCAAATGAGCAATAACTGGAGAGTTCAGTGGAATTACAACCCTTGTGTAGTGGTAGAATGTTAGAAATGTTCCATATAACTGGTAACTTGCTTTCAGTTATCGATTGGTTTTTGAGTATAGTTACTGGGTAGGCTATTGCTTCAGCTGCAATTTGTATAAATTCTGCTGGAAGGTTATTAGTGGCTAAGGTTGTTTGTTTAAGTTCTTTAAGTAGTTTTTTTTATAGATGTAACAGATACTGGGTATATGTTAAAGTGGGAGGTGGACTCTTGGGAGTTGGTGCTGTTCTGGGGGGGTGGGGTAAAAGAGGTAGGGTTGCCTACAATGCCTTGAGAGTTTGCTAGGGATTGGATAGTTTCTGTGAAGAATTTATTGAATTTGGTTGCAATTTTTCCAGAATTGTTAGTTGTTGTTGGGGTAGGGGTAAAGGATATACCTGGATGAAGTATGTTATTAACTGCCACCAAGAATTTATGAGGGTTTTATGTATGTTTATTTTGAATGTTTTGGTAGTAATTGATTTTGTCTAATTTTGCTTGTATTTTTTAGTTTCATTCGAAAGTTCTAGATATGTTTAGTTAGTTGTTTGGGTTTTGTTTTTATGACATTGTTGTCAGGCTTTGTCTCTAGCTTTGATTAAGGATTTACATTCTTTAGTTAGCCAGGGTGCATAATTAGATTTTACCTGATAGTCCTAGGAGGTGCATGGCAGTTTAGTATGTCTAAGAATGTGTTGTTGAATGAGTTTACTGGGCCATCTAGTGGTATGTGTTTGATAGGTTCCCAGTTACAACTATTTAGAGTGGTGATTAAACTATTTAGGTTGAATTTTTTTTTGTTTCTTATTAAGCAGAAGGTGGGCTGGGTAACCTGATGAATCTGGGCCCTAAAAAGAAAGGTTGGCTAATGGTCACTTAGACTGTTTGGCAGACAGCCTGATTGAGATGCTAGAGAGGGATTGCTCACAGATTGACTGTCATTTGAAAGATTTATCAGTCCTTGTAGGGGAGGTGAAATCATGAGCTAGGTGAACCCATGGAGGTTTATATGGGATGATGGATTTTCAAAGGAGCAGCTGAGTCAATCAATATTGCAGTCATCCAACAGGATTGTTTCTTGTGGGAAGAGATTGGAAATCCAAAGCAGTATGTTTTCCAGAGTGGGGATGTTGCTTCCTGGTGGGATATAACCACCTATGATATTAATGTGTTTTTTAGGGGTTGATTTCTAATTTGGCAAAAATATCTCTTTTTATTCCTGAGTATACAATCTATTTTATACCATTCACTATTTACATGAACTCAGAACTTCAGTATTAATCCATATATACTATGCTGTTTGACAAAACAGATATACCATCCCTTATATATTAGGAAATTGTTTTTTGAGTTCCTTCATTTTGTAATACACTTTCATTTCTTGCAATCAGTCTGCTATCTATTTTATACATTTTATCAGAGGGAATTTGAACAAGCATTAAATATTTTATAAATAAAATCTATCAAACATAATCTATTTGTGATTTTTAAATCACATACCAGGAAATATAATTATTTGTGTCATACCAGAATCGTCTTATTATAAGCTACAGTTCCATATGTTATTGTATAACAAGCCATCAAGCTCTTAATATATAACAAGCAATCAAAACTACAAACAGTTATTATTGGTTTTTAGAGCTCATTTTTACCTTTAATTTATTATATGATATGAATTATGTATATTCATTATGTATTTTCCCCCTTGCTGTGGCCTAATGGTTAAGGTGTTTGCCTTACAAACACAAAGTGCAGGGTTTGAGTCTCACAAGGGATAATTGGCTAAGCTTAAAATGGCTCGCAAGGGCAATTAGCTTAGTATGAATCTATGAATCTGAATCTATGAATCTAAGCTGCCGTATGATTTAATACAATGTGTCTTATTTACTAGATATGTATGGGTTTAAGTTAATTTATCAGTGTTAATACTTAAAGAACACTACATTTCCCATTTTAACATTCTAATACATCACTTTCTGTTCAGGGAGTGAGTTGAAAAGTCAGCTTTCACTTTAAGGAAGAAGAAGAAAGTAAGAATAACTCATAGAACCTTTTAAAGTTTATAAACCCTCACAAAAGTGTTTACACTACTATATAGCTTCTTTTAATGCTAAATTAATGTTAAAGGCACAGCAATTGTTTGTTTAGCTTTACTTGTGCGCACAGAAATGATTGCAGCATTCTCAAGTGAATTTAAACACTTCAACATTAAATATTAGCCCTTCAAAACCATCTAATCAAGAAAAAAAGAAGCATTTTTACCCTTTGAAATGCTTCCCGAAATACAGACAATATCTTTTCAGAAACCCTGCATGTACAGATAAACTTGCAACAATCACAAGTGTTCATTTTTTATCTTCATTTTAAAATAAAGGTTTGGCAAGTTACATTAATCAGTAAATAACTAATAAACATCATAAAAATACAGTAACAAAGCATATTTAGAGATAAAACAATGACTCCAACACTTCAAATGCAGCTGTTTTCTCAGGTTTTCATGTATTATTTTATATGAAGCTTTCTATCAATATTTTAAGGAGACCAAACAATAAAACTTGTGTTGAAAGAATGCCAGTAATGTGTGATAAGAATACAGATTATATAAGTGTTGATGATGTGCTAATTGCTTAGTGACATTCCAATACTTTATTTTGTATATGTAAAACAGACACTTATGTAAATTAGAATGCAGCTTAGCATACCTTTTGCTGTCATTTTATATTCCAAGTACTATATAGTAACACAGCACAAAACCATATTAAGAACTTAAAATGTTTCTTTACATAAGCTTCATCATTTTGATGTTTTACATGTAGTGATAGGCACAGTATGACTGATTAAGCTCTATTTGAAATTAATTAGGATCACATATATACAAAGCTATGTCTGACCCAGCTCTGTTAGAAATGCTGCATCTAAAGAAATCCCTCCGCACCACACACTTTGGAGACCTTAACCTCATTACCACAATCAACAGAACATGCTGGAGGGACAGGTTCATAACCCAGAGACTGCCCATGGCCTGGAATAGACTTCCATACATGTCAAGCAGAGCATCTCACTGGCCCTCTTCAAGAGAAATCTTAATGAGTGGATGGGAAATAGAAAGTTCACTCCAGAGATCACTCCAGTTACTCTACTTGACAGAGACACTGGGAACTAACGTCAGGCAGCACAATGTCAGGGCATTTCTATGGAATAGGCTTGTAAAGGCTCCAGGGCCATTAGCCTACTACATACCTATGAACCTAGGATCACTTGAAATAATGAATAAAATGATTTACCTTATAGAAAGTGTTATTATTATTATTAGATTCTTACTGTTCATACACTTGTTTACATTACAGAACACATATTACAAGAAGAATGAATTAAATTTTCATTTATCTTTCAGTTTTTTACTGCTTTTATCTTTAACTGACCATCCATTTCTTGTTGCATTTCTTTGAGTGATGTCAATAAACATTGGGCCATTTCTTCTGTTTTTTTTCCTAGAATTTTATTCCTCTGTATAAACTCCAGAGCATCTTCCAAAGTGTTAAAGGTCCACTTGTCCTTCTATAAGATGAATCTTTATTTTTGCCGGAAACAAAATTTATGTTTTAGTGTTTTTTTTCTTTAAGTCCTTTATAAGATGTACACATGCTTTCCTTTTTGACATAATGGAAGTTGAATAATCAGCATAAAATCATATAATGTTTTCTTTTAGTTTAATTGGATAATTAGTCCATGCTCTTTTTATAAAAAGATCTTGGCTGGAAAAGAATCTAACAATCACTGACCTTGGTGTAGGTGGATTTTTCTTTATTAATGTGTTGGAAAGTGATCTGTGTGCCCTCTCAATACCAAAGGAAAGAGCCTGAGGCAGGTTTTTTTAAACTGAATCATATTGTCTCCTTTCCCTTTTTTAGGGATGCCATAAATTCTTATATTATTCCTGCTGGATCTGTTTTCGACATATTCTATTTTTTCCTGAAATAAGTTATTTTGTTTCAGGAGAAATTCAGTATTATTCTCACTCTCAATCATTCTTCCATCTAAATCAGTTATCGCCTCTTCTATATTTGAAATTTGTGAAGATTGTTGTTTAAGGGCTTCACTCAGCACTTATACCTGTTTTTTACATTCCTCCTTAATGTTGTCTATTTTGCTTTCCAATTTATCCATCTTTATAGAAAGTTCATTGATGTTATTGAGTATAGACTGACTGTCTCTCTTCATTGTATTGTCCTATACACTGGGTTTAGAGTGATTCATTCTAAGGGAATTAGTTTCTTGACAGGAAAAAGAAATGAAAAAAAGGTTTCAAACTTTTTTTTGTAGAATTTTTTTTTCAGAAGTAGTTTAATTATACATCAGTCAAGTTTTGAAATGTGTATTTTGGATTTTTCTGTAAAAATCCTGTCAAAGATATTAAAATGAAACAGAGCAAAAATACAGTGTTGTTAACTGCTAACCACATTGGCCACACCCCTCTCTATACTACTTTTTGATAATGCCAAACATTCCCAGAAATAGCTGTCTCTGAATGCCATATATGCCTGTATCAGGTCTCCTGTTAAATACATGTATGAGACACTGCACAATTTCAGCTATTTAGTCATTTATAATAACTTAAATTTTCAAATCTTAGGATCTCCTGTGTATAATTCTGTTGCACTCTTTCCAATTTACTCTTGCTTATTTTCCTATAATGTTTCAATATTGTTATTCCATACTGTAGTTTATAACTTACAAAAGTATAATTTTATCATTTTTGATTTCCTAGACTTTATAAATTTTTTTATATATGTGGCCTATAGTTCTGTAACTATCATTAACCAATGTTGATATTTATTTATTTATTTGACATTTGTTGGCCGAGATAGTCCGATTGAACTAGTGCCCTTTATCAGCCAAGGCCCAGGAAGAAAAGATCCACAGTACAGATTAATTAAGTAAAAAAATTCTACAGTACAAATTATACCAATAGGAAATTCACAATGCAAACTGTACTAGTGAAGTAATTAATAGGATTGCAGTACAATATAATAGACACAGTAAAAGGTATATACAAAAAGGTTAAACTGATGATTGGATGCAGTGAAGTACAAGATCTTCTCTAAATCACATTGCAAATTATGGTTGTAAAGTAATAGGAGCAAAGTGCAATATATTAGGCACAATAAAAAAGTACACATAAAACGATTACACTGATGACTGATTGCAGTGCAAGTTCAAGATCTCTGCTAATGAGAATTTTAAAGTAAGTAGAAAGTAATTAAGCAGGTAGGAAGAAAACAAAGGCAGAAATGCAGAAGTGTAATAGGTGTTCAAGTATGAGAGACAGAGCAGTTAGTAGACCAGTTACAGTGTGAGGGGAAATGAGAGAGTGGGGTAGACGAATGAAAAGGAATAAGTGTTAGACCACAGGTGGCAGTATTTTGAAGGGGTGTGGAGAGCAGGATTAGATTGCTATAATTGAAAGGAAGTTAGAATACATAGCAAAATTATGAGAAAGAAAGCAGTAGAAAGGAAAGTGAGGGAGGACAAAGTAATAAGGGAGGATAGAGGGAAGGGAATATTTCAAGTGGAATGATTGCAGTGGCATCTGCAATTACTGTGCAGGTAGTTTCTGAGAGTTGTCTTGAATTCATGAGTATGGGTAATATTTTTGATGGCCATGGGAAGCTTATGCCAGGATAGAGCAGGAAGGTAGCTGTAGAGGTTTTGTCCACAGCATTTTTTAGGTCTGTGGATTTGTAAGAGACATTGGTCAGAGCTTCTGAGGGATCATGGTGAGTTGTAGAGGGAGAGAAGAGAGAATATGCTAGGACAGGAGGAGGGGTTGTTTAGGATAGTGTGGATGATGAGCAGTTAAATAAATTTGAGTTGGTTAGGAAACTCTAACCAGCTGAGAGCTTGGAGAGCAAGACAGTGGCATTATTTTGGTGGGAGGTTAGCTACAAATCTGGATACTTTGTTGTATGTGGTTTCAAGTTTGGTTAATAGAAAGGACTGTAGGTTAGTAAGCATTTGAGAGCTGTAGAAGAGGTTAGGGAGCAGATAAGCTTGGGTAAGTGAGATTCTGAAGTTGGGGGTAAAGAACTTTTTGTTTCTATAGAATAGGCCAAGCTTTTGATGGGTTTTCTTTATACAGTGATGTACATGGAGGTCAAATTTAAGTTGGTCATTGATGTTTGTTCCATGGGCTTTGTGTGGGGTTTAGATGGGATAGTGGTATTATTAAGGGAAGAGATGTTGAAAGAGGATTTAAACTGGTAGAGAGATTTGGGTAGGAATGGGAGGAGTTTAGTCTTTTTGGGGTTACATATGAGTTGGTTGTTAGTAAGCCAAGTTTCAGAGTGGTTAAAAAAGGTTTGAGTTAGGGTGAGCAAGTCAGAGAGGTTGTCAGCAGTGGTGATGATAGTAGAGTCATCCATGTACTATATAAAGGATGACTAATGGCAGGCTGTGTAGAGTTGGTTAGTAAAGAAGTTGAAGAGAAGGGGGTCTAGAATTGATCCTTGTGGGGTGCCCATTTTAATGTGGAAAAAAGAAGATAGACCAGAGAGCCATTTCATGGATTGCTGTCTGTTAGTGAGTTAACAGTTAAACCAGGAGATAGTTGCAGAAGACAGATTTAGTTGAGAAAGTTTGGAGAGGAGGATGGAGTGGGAGACAGTGTCAAAGGCTTTGGATAGATCTAAGAAGAGGCAGGACACTAGTTTATTATAGTCTCTGGCTAGGGAGATGGAGTTAGTAAAGGAAATGGGAGCAGTAGTGGTGCTGTGGTGGGGCCATGTTGAGTAGGATTTGACGAAGTTTTCTTGAGTGAGATAAGACATGATTTGTTTATGCACACAATGTTTGAGAATTTTGGAGAGGGAAGACAGTTTGGCAATTGGGTGATCATTAGAGAGTTCCACAGAGTTTCCACCTTTGTGGATAGGCATGGTGTGGAATTTCTTCCAGAGAGTTGGGACAGTGGATTCTCTGATAGATCAGTTAATGACGATGGAGACTGGGTATACTATGGAGTTAGCAGCAACCTTTAAGTAGACAGATGGCAAGTTGTCAGCGGATGGGGAAACATGGTTTAATTTTAAGAATATTTTTAATGTAGCTAGTTGGGATGGGATTTAGTGAGAATATGAGATATGAATAGAACAACTCAAAGCTGGATATATCCATATACCCAGGTCCTTAAATTGATCTGCAGTTTTAATCATTGTATTTTATTTTAAATATTCACCTTTAAATCTTTGTTTCGCAAATTTCAAATCCTTAGTTTCTGATGTATTTATCAGCATATTATTTTTCTGTGTCAAGATGGTCTATTTAGTAAAGTTCCTTTGCAGATGTGCCCAGTCTGTAGCACATATAATCAGTTTGTGTCTATACTGAATAATCAAAACGTGAATTCACCGAACAGTATTTACATTGAAAATACCATTCAGCAAATTGTTAATAGTGAGGTTGCAGTACAGTGAAAATCAGAAAATTTGCCCTTTCCTCACTGTAGTGTGATCTCAGAGTCAGTATATATAATTAGCGGGGGTGTGGGGGGTGCAGCCCCCCAGAAGCGTAATTTTGCTGAACGGTATTTTCGATGTAAATACCATTCGGTGAATTCAATTTTTAATTATTCAATATAGATCCAATCAGTTTACCCATTCTCAAGCAATCTGCATAACAGAGTGCAGAACACCTCAGATTAAAAGGATACATTTGAAAGATACAAGCTAAACAAGTATGGACCTAGCACAGAGTCCTGTGAGACACCTTGACTGTTATTTAGAATTTCTCCAGTCCAATTGCTGTATGATACTTGCATGCCCTATTTGTAAACCATGCAGCTATCCATCTTATCAGGATTACATCAATACCTAGTTGTTCTAATTTAATTATCAGTCTTTTGTGTATTACCCTAAAGCTAAGTCTATAAATTACATCACAGCACAATTTTTCATTTTTAGTTGTTACTGGTTATAGATCTATTTTCAAATTGCATGCTGATATCTGGTTTCAAGTCCTAACCTTTCCAGATATGACAACAATTTAT
Organism: Protopterus annectens; assembly: GCF_019279795.1. Taxonomy (NCBI): domain Eukaryota; kingdom Metazoa; phylum Chordata; order Ceratodontiformes; family Protopteridae; genus Protopterus; species Protopterus annectens. The sequence goes on from NC_056735.1 coordinate 437,690,727, forward strand.
CAAAAATAACCTTCTCCGTTATTTTTTCACAACAAGAAAGTAAACATAAGGGTCTGTATGACCCTGTGTTTGTCCTATTTGCAATTTCCTTAAAGATAGGTATGTATCCCCTTTGGATGACATAAGAAAATAATTTAATTATTAAAAGCAATTATCTTTTTTCTCCAAACAACTTTATTCATTTTTCACATATGACAAAGACAATCTTACATTTATATAAATGAAAAACATACAAAATGATACCACTTTAGTTGCAGTGTACATCACAGACACCATTGAAACAACTGTAGTTGTAAACATTATACATCACTTACCAGTCATTGTCAGTTAAACGTCATATGTCTCATTCAAATCTTGCCTCTTAAACCTCATTCCTGCCCTGAAGGCATTGTTCCCACAATTCCCATTTTTCCTATGTAGTTTGCTCCTTCCCTTTTCTAAAGATTTAAATTCCAGTAGGTTTATCTCTGTTACTATATTCACTGCTTCTAGTAAAGTTGGTCTAGACTTTGATTTTCATTTTCTAGTAATTGCTTTTTTGGCAGCCACCATAATTAGACTCAGGAAGGCTTTACTATGATTAGGCAATTTCGATTCTGTGGCATAACTCAAAAAAAAAAAAAAATCATCCACCCATTCAGTCCAATCTCCTCACCCAGCATCTCTGACAGAGTGGTCTTCAGGGAATCCCTAAAGTCTGCCAGCTCATTACACTCCCAAAAAATATGTTCCCAGCTATCTCTTTCTTGCCCATCACACCTTCAACATTTGCTATCCACTTGAGGAAAAATTCTTCGGAGTCTACTTGGGGTATAAAAATACCTCTGTAAACACTTCCAGGCAAAGATCCTACATTTTCTAGACTTTGTTGAATATTTGGGAGAAATACATATATCATTCTCTTTGTGAATTGCTTTTCCAATCTCTCTTCCCAGTCCTTTCTAAGCTCCTCTGATTGATTCTTATAATTATCATGCAATATTGTATATGCTTTTCTAATTATTCCTTTTCTAATGGCAGCTTCTGTTCTAGATGATATTCAAAACTCTACTAGTGACGGTCTTTCATTTAGGAGCACCCTATTTCTTTCTCTTTGCCTATACTCTGATATCAATCCTTGATAGGGAAGGCAATCTCTAACCTGCAGTCCAAATAAATTCTTAGCCTCTTCACATTCTAATACCTTTCCCTTTCTAGTTATTTGCTCCCAATACCTTGGCTCCTTTGCCATTTTGTTTTCCAGTAAATTCCAGCCCCCTCTTGTCTATTACCTGTATCCCTGACTGCAGTCATCCCTATCAGCAAAATCTCTTTTCTCCATTCTCATGCTGGTCTGGTTCTTAAAATACTCCCTGCTATTTTATGAATATAATACTCTGTATGATCTTGGTTGTTCTCCTTAAGAATCTGCATCCAAAATCCAAAATCTCTCCTTATTTCTTGATCTTCCTCCCTGTGTCAGTATCATTCCTTTCCACTTTGAATTATAGTTTTCTGTGGGTCTATATTAAGAAAGCGAAAAGACGTTTACGCGAATACGTAAACGTCGAACCATATAGTGCGAAGTGGACTTAGAGCGAACGTCGAAAACCGCAAAAATGGAAATATCAAATTTCCATGGTTGGCCAGTCTGTGGATTAACTGCATAAGGTAAGTGTTGGATAGTTGTGGAGTTTAGGATAGGGTGCAGGTTAAGGTAAGTGCTTGGATAAGTAATGCATGTTAGATTTAGTGTAGGGTTAGAGTTAGGGTTTTGTTAAATGTATGTATGTAGGTTATTTATTTTGTTTGTGTATATTTGCGTAGGGGAAATGTGCGGTAATTACAGACCTTAGCATTAGGGAGGGGTTAAGGATAGTGCATAGATAGTTTTGTATGTGGGGTTTAGTAGTGTTGGTGGTAGGGTTTTGTTAAATGTATGTATGTGGATTATTTGTTTTGTTTGGGTGTATGTCTGTAGGGGACGTGTGCGGTAGTTACGGACCTTAGGGTTAGGGAGGGGTTAAGGATAGTGCATAGTTAGTTGTGTATGTGGGGTTTAGTGTAAGGTTAGAAGTAAGGTTTTGTGCTTTACTTTAGGTGAGAAGTAGGGTTTGGTTAGTGTATGTATGTGGTTTATTTATTTTATTTGGGTAGGTAGTATATAGCTAGTGGTGGGGTTGGCTGACTATGACAGTTTGATATTTTTTTCGCTGTTTAGTGCGTTCGGGATTTTTGTGGTTCGTGGTATAGGGGTCGATGTTTTGGTATTCGTGCATAGGGTTTTTTGCTTTCATAATATAGACCCTTTTCTGCTTGTGCAATGTATAAGAGCCTTAACTGTGCTGCTCTAAAGTACCCCCTCAAATTAGGTAATCCTAGTCCGCCTTGCTCTTTTGGTAGAATCAGTTTATCCCACTTGACCCTTGTTGTCTTCCCTTCCAAGATAAAATCCTTCAACTCTTTTTTAATTGTTATCCACAGCTTCTTCTCCGGTTGATAACAATTAAAAAAGGTTGGGAGGGTGGCCTAATGGTTAAGGTGTTTGCCTTAGAAACACAAGGTACAGGGCTTGAATCTCACAAGGGATAACTGGATAGGCTTAAAAATGTCTCGCAAGGGCAGTTAGCCTAGTACTAACCTAACCTATGAATCGGTGATAAAAGTATGCCTGACCTGATTATAAGACTAAAGGGACTAAAAAAATTTTAATGGTGTGTATCTTAGTATCCATATCCATATAGCAAAACTTCCATTTTCTGAATTTTTGCATTATCTTCTGTTTAGTCTTTTCCCACATATCCTTAGCTGCCATCACAGAGCCATTTCTAATCCATACTCCTAAATACTTCATTTTAAAAATCAGTTATCTTTTGTTCATATTGTGGCATCATCCTTAGACAAGGTAGAAAATTGTGCAGTGGTAGATTCATATGAACCTGGGAAACATGGTTTGAGAGCTTCACCATGTCTCTCTTTATGTAGCCCAAGGCGATAAATATTGGGTCTTTTACATCCACAATGGACTGAGTGAGTCATGCTGATACATGAGATTCAACAACCTGAGTAAGTGCATTATATTGCAGATCCTGGCCCCTGATAAGCAACTTACTGTGACTTTCTTCTTACTCAGTTTGGTGAGTGGGGTATATTTGTATTTCACAATGGAGTCTCCTATGACCAAAATATTGGGTTGCATGGCTTCTTGCTTTATGGGCTTAGAAGTTGAGACACAGTGAGATGTGGCAGTAGGCATAGTAGTTTACATTGCTTTAGTATACTGCTTTTGAGGTTGCTGAGGATGTTTATTGTAAGTGCAACATCAGACAGGCATTTGGGGTTTAGGAATATTAGTTCTAAGAGCCTCAGCATATGATGGGCTATGTGTCTGGACAATAGTATGTGTGATAGGTGTAGTGTGAGTGTTACTGACAACTTATTTCGTGTTATAAGTGCTTTCATGTGACAACCTTGCCTCCAGTCATAGCCGGCCTTAGGCATAGGCCAACTAGGCGGCTGCCTAGGGCACTGCTCTAACAGGGGTGCTTTTCTAGTATTTATTTGCTGTAGGTAGACCAGGATGGGGGCACCAAGTGGTGTGGTGGAGGGTACCGTGTAACCCTTTTACTAGGGCACCAGTTGACCTAAGGCCTCTCCTGCCTCCAGTGGCATTGTATTAATACATCTTGGCTGTAGGGATAGTGGTAAAGTTCATATGCATGGCTGCAGATCTTTATTATTATCTACAAGGGGATAGCTTCAGAGGGCTTTCAGCAGGCTAGCTTGAGTGCTGTTCAGAGTATAAGCTGCAATCAAAACTATAAGGGGGTAAACTCATAGGGTTGTGCTTCTTAATATGCTAACTAGTCACTCTTTGAACAACTGAATACTGAGGACATTTCAGTTGTAGTTTTATAGGGAAATTTTTAAATATAATCACCTATGTCTATACGGGTCTATATTATATTTTCGAAAGTTTCAAATATCGAACACCATATGGTCGACACCATATAAGCGATGTTTGAAATTTTGAAAATATAATAAAAAAATAAAAATAAAAAACTATACTTACCTAAACGCTGTGCCCCCCACACCCCCGCTACTTAAATATACTTACTCAGAGATCACACAGCATTGAAGTAAAGGGAAAATATTCTCTACTGTGATTTCCATGTTACGCGCGTAACGTTTCAACGTTTCAACCAGTCGGGTTCGTTCAATACGCATTCGCCATTTACAATTTTCGATCACGCGATAGAAACCTATCTATACAGGGCAGTGCTAGCAGTAAACATGCAATGACTAAATAGCAGACAAAAATAATAAACAAGGAATTGGACCTTATGGACAATAAGCAACAACAAACCTTTCTGTTCAAGTAATCTTGGACCATGAAATGCATCAGGTTCCCTCCACTTATACTAGAATTTAACCAAAGCAGTTTTAACTTGAGATCTCAAGAAAAGCAAATTGCAAATTCAACAAGAAATATAGTAGAGTAATACAGTTAGACCACAAAACAGTACACAATACAAGCGCAGAAGCAATTGAAATGTACTTATTAGTCTTGTTTTATGCTGTATTCAAACAGAAAGCACTTTCTCTTTTGTGTTGTGGTCATCTGCTGAACTCTATATCAGTGGATTCAAGGTTATGAATAAACAGAGGAATCTGATGAAGTCTTTAAGGTTCAGACAAAAACACGTATTCCTAGTGCCAGTCAACAAAGTGTTTGACCATATTACACTCAGTCTGTTTGTATTTTTATTTTACTGTATGTGGCCATTGCCATCTGTGTTTTTATTTTATCACTTTTTATCACTGCTAAGCCCTTTATTCTATACACATTTAAGTAGTTTAGGGAAATATTCCTGTTGCTCTATTCCATTTTTTAAATGACTTTAGGTAATATTTGAAATTCCCTTCCATCTAGTGACCCCCCCCCATAGTATTGTAGGATTTTCTCATTAGTCTAGGGAGTTCAGAGGTATAGGAGTACTCATGCATGCACAGAAATAACCCCCCCCCCACACACACACAATACCTATCCCCTAACTAACTCCCCACTGTGACTACTCAACCAGACATCCAGTCAAATAGTCACACATGGCTATTAAGCATGTAGTTTGCCTGAGATGACAGCCCAATATAGTCATTCTACAGGCTGTGTAGAATCACTGCAGAGGGACTGCCTCTGAATTAGAAAGGGCTACCTCCAGTGAAAAAATATATGTGTTACAGCTTCTTGTTGGTGGTAGCCCTTTCTGAATATGAGGGTTTGTCCCTTAGTGTTTTCCTGTGGCCAAAATGTTAGGAATATTGGCAGCCTGCCACAACTGAAGCTCTCTGCTGTTATACAAATCCAGTAAAGCAATAAGGCAGTATACATTTAAATCTTAGAAATGGTAATATGAATCTAACTTTTCCTTAGCCATATTTCTCAAATGAAGCTGCTCAGGGGCACACTTTGTGTTATGGTATTACCCTGTAAAGAGTAACAGTTAGAAAAAACCTGTAACAACCCATATAGAGAAAAATGGATAGCTCACATGCATGTTTGAGGTTTAGAGGGGTTAAATGGGAGAACATCTGATGGTGATTTAATTATGAGGCTTGAATCTTTACCTCTGAAGTACAATTGACTGTTAGTGCAAAAAGGATGTGAATGTCAGCTAAGTAACCCGCAGTGGTTGATACTACATCCAAATAAATAAATAAACAAACAATAGCTGATTGGCAAGCATTTGCTAAGGCTTATGTGCTTGCATACCATCACCACAAAGAGAACAGTGAAGAAAAACATAATATTTTATACTGAGTAAATTTGCATTTTATATTAAAATATGGTGTCTATTTAGCTTAAGACTTTCACTCTTAACATCTTCAGTAGAGCAATGGGTATGATATTGTCAAGTCTAAATTACAAGGGCTAAACAAAAGAAAGAAGTATCGTTTGCCACAGGATCAGCTATGCAAATGCAGTGCAAGACAGATCTTAATCAGTATGGCCATAAGATAAAGACTTTTATTTCACTTTAAAAATGAAAGTTAATCAGAGACTTTACAGCTTGCAGGCATATGCACCTGCTATGCTTTTCTCATGTCTGACAAAACAAAGTAAATGTATCATAGGCCCCTTTTCTGGCCTAGAGGTCACTGGCATGGTTTTATTTGTGTATTTTTCAGAGTTCAGTCCCTGATGATAATAAATGTGGCTTAATCAGCTTGTGTTTCCTGTTATTAAAGATGATACAAAAAGTTCAAGATGACTGTGTTGTGATAATTGTTATCCAGAAACAGAAATTATGGCAATCTATGTTGTGTACATTTTAAGAATTCAGGTTTAAAATGTCACTCTGAAGTTATGTGCCTTTATAAACTAGTTGCAATATCACTCTCAATGTATAGGGGTAGAAGTAGCTTTTCATCCAAAAAATCAGGAATAGTTGGAGTGACAGCACTTCTTACTGCTTAGGCCATTAATAGCAAAGGCACTGCTCAAGTCTTCTTAAAGGATGGCAGAGATATAGTCATATTATTTCCATTTAGTACAGGCCATCATCAAAGATTAAATCGGAGTGATATATGTACCATAATTGCCATTCTTGTACTTGTGAGACAAGTTTACAGTATCATAGGATCACAGAAAATTACTAGGTTATTAACCCGGAGGTCATTTTATGCCTAGCCATTTCATCCCAATTTTAAACCATAAAAATGCTACTCAATACCCAAGACTGTGTTTAGTGATGACTGCCCATGTCCAGGAGAGTTGTGGGCTCTATCCCCAGTAAGAATTTATGGTGCCCCATTCACTCGTCCAGGTAACTCTTGAACAGTGTCATAGAGGTGCTCTGTTTCACATGAATTGGTAAACTGTTCCAAGGATGCGGGAGTCACTGGGAGATAAATCTGTCCCTCCAGCATGTCCTATTTAGGTTTCAGGCCAGATTTAGGTCCCTGGACCGGGTAGCTCGACTCCTATTTGGTTTTCAAATATGCAGCAAGTTCATTCTGTTTGGGTCTTGGATTGCTCTGTAGGCCAGGCATGAGTCTTCCCTAAGAAGTCTATATGATGTGGATTATAGTGACAGGGACTTTTAGCGTGTAAGGCACGTACTGGAGCCCCTTGATCTCCTTTGTTAGAAACCTCTGAGGTCTCTCTAATTGCTGCAGGTGCTTAGTACAGTACTTGCCAAACAAGGAGTTATACCCAATTATAGCCCGGATAAGTGCCGAGTATGGGGGGGGGGGTTATAACTTCTTTTGCTCTTGAGGCGATGCTTTAACTAATCAAGTGTGCTACATAGAAAGCTTTCCTTTCTACAATAGAAATGTGGTGGTCAAAGTTGAGGTTGCACTCAACTCGTGATCCCAGGTCCCTTACCACTTCATGGGTACTTAGGGTATTTTTATTTATTTGATAGTGTGAGGAGACATTATTTGTGCCTAAGGGAATAATGATACATTTATTTGCATTCTGTTTGAGACTGTGACTAATACAACAGTTGCTGGTCTGTGTGAGACCCTCCTGGAGTATACTAACATCATTTCAGGATTCAATGATTGCACCTAGTTTGCAGTCATCTGTAAACTTGGTCAGGCACAATCCCTTAGTTTTGATCTGAACTTCTGAGAAGTATATATCAAACAGTAGGGGGCCCAGCACTGACCCCTGTTGCATCCCATTGGTAACAGGTCTGCTGGTTGATGTGTAGTCACCCACATTAATAGTGTGTGTTTTGTTTGTGAGCCACTTGGCAACCTATCTTACAATGAAGGGGTTTACATTCAGTTTAAGTGTATCGGTAATGCCTGAATGTGGGATTGTGTGGAAAGCCTTTCCCAGGTGGAGGTATGCCGTGTGCACAGATTTGCCCTCGTCAATGGCCTTGGTCACATTTTCAAAGAAATTCAACAGATTTAACAGGCAGGATCTGCCCTTCATGTAGCCAAATTGGGTAGGATCCAGGGTTTTCAGGTCACCTATGACTTTATTTATGAGGTCCATAATGATATGATCCATGCCCTTACAGATGAGGCTGATCAGGCTTATGTGTCTGTAATTCCCAGGGTCTGTTGCTAGGCCACCTTTGTGGAGGGGAATATAACTGTTGCTGTTCTCCATTCCATAGGAACAAAGCCTATGGTTATGCTATGATTGGAAAGGGTACTTAGTGGTGATGCAAGTTCATGTTTCAGCCTGTTTGCAAGACAGGCTGGGATGTCACCTGATCCCATAGAGGCTCTGTTTTTGTCTTGTGCAAGGCCTTGAGGACTTGCTCTTCAGATATGTAGGGTGGATGGGGAAGTTTTGTTGTAATTTAAGAGGGGATAAGGGAGTGAAATGTTCACCAAACCTATCCACTAGCAGGTTTGCTATCTCTGTGGGGTCAGTTTGTGTGATACCATTGACCACTAGTTATGCACATGCTTGGGTCAAATATAAGTATTTATTTATTTTATTATTTATTGACTAGGAAAGTCCAACTAACACAGAGCCTATTTTCAGCAGAGGCCCAGTAAGAAATGCTCCAGACGCATGTTTTGTAATGTGGGGGTAAACCAGAGTACCCTGAGGAAACCCACACAAATGTAGAGAAGACATGCAGACTCCACACAGAAGGCACCCCAGCTGAGAACCGAACCAGAAAACTTCTTGTTGTGAGGCGATAACATTAACCGCTGCACTACGTGTGCAATATGTGGTAGGCTTTGATATAATTATTCAGTCAGTCTTTTTTTTTTTTTTTTTGATGTACTCCTACAATGTTTTCAAAAAGGTATTGCACATTTGAACATATTGCAGCTGCAGTGGTACCATGGTCAAGTAAGCTTTAAATATACATATTCTACTGTCTGCTTTTCTGTCCATTTCAATTGCTAACATATGCCCCCAGATTCAGCAAGCCCTGCATGGTGGGCAGAAACAGTGCAGGAGCTCCAGGAGGCAATATGTCCGCTGTGCGATCCAGGAATAAGCTGCAGGGATGTGCATGACCACTCCTGCATTATTCCTGCACGGATGCAGCTCCTGTATGCAAATTACCCCATTTGCAGGTAAAAAACATGCAAATGAGGTAAATTTGTGATCAAGGAAGCTGGCAGCCAGCCATATAGGACTAGTGTAATCTGCAGAAATGTACTCAGTTAGTAACCGAGTACATTTCTGCAAACTATAAAATTGGCATCAAAAACAGTTTCAAAAAAAAAAAAAAAAAAAACATTTTTTTTTCGGCTGTATAAGCGTAGGGCAGCGGTACGCAAATGAGATTGGGCCGCAAATATAAAAAATAGCCTGAAATAAGCATTCTAACCAAAATCACTATTTTGCCATTATACTCAATGGCAAGCAGAAGACAACATGGCAAGTGAATAAAAGTTGCTAAGGGTGGAGGCTCAGTGTGAGACCTGTAATTATGCATTAGCAGGCAATCCTATACAAATGAGGGGAATGATACTGAATCTCAGATTTCCCCTCAATGCTAGTTAGCACCCAACAGTGTAAGTGCAGGAATATCTTGGTTCAAGCCTAAGCATTAGCTGACATCATAGGGGGGTGTGTCAGGCATACTGTAATCAGATTGGAGCCCTATGGCTTGGGTTTGCCCTTAGCTTAGCAGAGCTAAGCAAGGGTGTGTGTCTGAGGCTGCCTAGCACTCTTTATATTGCCTAAGCAGGTGTGTGCGCCATGCACCGTGTTTTAAAGGGGAAAAAAAAGTAAAGCAGGAAATAGCAGCTCTGTGCAAATTTGAGCACTGAGTTTGTGCGGCACACACCTGGGCTTAAACAGGAAGGCAATGGGAAGGGGAAACAGCAGTAGGAAGGTAATCAAGGAGACTAGCATAGCTGGCAGGCAAATGCATCAGAATCAGCCAATTACACAGGCAGCAGCCCAGCCCAGAACACTACTATAAACTATGCAAACACTTTTTCCTCTGTTTTTTCCCACATTCTCTATGCCACCAGTGTATACAAGTGGGGAAGTTTAAGCAAACAAAAACAACAAAATGACAGGGGCTGCAGCAGCTATCATACATCAACACGTGGAAGAGGCTGAGGGTGGTGAGGATGAGAATGCTGTCAACCAACCCACAGTGACGAGACAGAGAAGAGTGTACAGACCCAGGGTAACCTACCAGGGGCTACATGACCTGGACATAGTGGAGTGCTATAGGGTGGACAGAGACATTCTACAGCTAATTGTTGAGCTGTGCCAGCCACCACTGACACACAGAATTAACAGAGGGGAACCCATCACAGTGGATACCAAGGTATGTGTAGGCCTAAGAATACTAGCCACAGGTACCTTCCAAAGGCCAACTGGAGATATCATGGGGATCTCACAGGCATCATCATCCATGGTACTTCACCAGATCCAGGATGACATGCCAGCACATGCTGGTGAGCACGTATATTTGCAAACACCCGTGAGGTGTTGGCCAGCAATATACGTCTTTTCCACCAAATAGCAGAATACCCTGAGGTAGTGGGTGCTATAGACTCACGCACATATGCATCAAAGCACCACCTGATGAGCAGGGTAGGGTCTATATTAACTTCAAGGGCTTCCCCTCCATCAACTGCCAGGTCATGTGCGATGCCCAGGGCATTATAATGAATGTGTGTGCTGGCTGCCCTGGAAGCTATCACGATTCCCACATCTGGCATCTGATGCAGCTGTACCAGAGATTTGCCAATGGGAACATACATTACATTCACCTAGTGGGGGATGCTGGTTACACACTGGACACGTGGATAATGACACCCATCAGAAATACACACACACACACCCGAAAAAGAACTCCATAATGAGGAACACGCACAGACCAGAACTATAATAGACCATGTGTTTGAGTTGCTCAAGTCACAGTTCTGGTGCCTGGACACATCCAGTGGAGCCTTGCAGTACTCACCAGCTACATGTACTCAAATTGTCATCATATGTGCCATGCTACACAATATGATCCTGTGGAAACAGCTGCAGTAGGAACAGCACCGGGCAGGGCCACACAGCCCCCCCACCATTGCCAAGGTCTGCACAGGCACAGAGTAACTCAGAGGAGGAACAACTTGAGCCTGCCCCAGTAGGTAGAAGGAGGTGTATCCAGTATGCCCTGACCTTGGCAAAGAGGCAATGCATAGCACATACACTGCCACAGTAGGGACCCATCGAATGACACCTCTCTCTGACTTGCACATGCAATGAAAGGGATGCCAAACATGACACTACCTGTGCTTAACCATGTATAGAGAGTGTACTATGTGCATCCAATATAGGCAGCCCTCCAGTGGATGAATGGGATGCCAACAGATAGTAAACACCTATAGTGGCAGCAGGAAATCTGTAACAAATACTGGTGTCACTATAGTAGCCAGTACTATACATAGTGACAAAACCCACTGCAGGAAATGTGCTGGGCCACATGCGTGTCCATATGACACACACATGCCAGTCAGGGAGGCTCACATAGCCAACAACAGTCTCAGCCAGCAGGACAGGTGTCGACAAACACAAACAAAGGCTGTGCTAAGCCTTCTGAATTATGGCTATGGGTAACCTCCCCCCCAGGCGTACACAGAGAGACTACATCAGGTCAGGCAGTGGGATGTTAGTTCTAAAGGGTAAGAAGTCAGAAACTGATATGTAGGTCAATCAAACCTAAGACCTGTAGTACACTGATATGCCTCTAATCAGCATGATAGGTTAGAATACAGAATTAAATAGAGTACCTGACATACCAGTATAGTCATAGCAAATGTGCACAACTGTCAGGTGCCCCCCCCCCCAATCCTATGTAGAAATGTAGTAACAGTCAGGTGTGCCCCCCCTAATTCTATGTAGAAATGTAGTAACAGGTTGGTGTGCCCCCCAATCTGATGTAGACATGTAGTAACAGTCAGGTGTGCCCCCAATCCTACGTAGAAATGTAGAAATGTAGTAACAGATAGGTATGCCCCTCATGCCTATGTAGACACGTAGTAATAGTCAGTTGTGCCCTCCAAATCCTAAGTAGAAATGTAGTAATAGTCAGGTGTACCCCCCAATCCGATGTAAACATGTAGTAACAGTCAGGTGTGCCCCCAGTCCTATGTAAAAATTAAGTAACAATCTGGTGTGCCCTCCCAATCCGATGTAGACACGTTGTAACAGTCAAGTGTGCCCACTTCCAGTCCTATGTAGAAATGAAGTAACAGTCAGGTGTCCACCCCCATGCCTATGTAGACACATAATAACAGTCAGTTGTGTACCCCCCCAATCCTATATAGAAATGTAGTAACAGTGTGGTGTGGCCCCCCCAATCTGATGTAGACACATAGTAACAGTCAGGTCCCCCCCAATCCTATGTAAAAATATAGTAACATGTATGTGTAGGTATAATACCAGTGGAGCACAGATTACCTGAGGTGGCCAAGGTTGCAGGATAGATTGTAGCATTTGTACAATATGCAAGTATGTGTGTGTTAGGTTGGTGTGTGTTTCATATTGTGTGAGAGTGGTCAGTATGTATGCATGGTGAGGTTTGTCCTGGTGGCCATTGCCCAGTACTGCCAATGACAGGGCCAAGTCCTTACAACTGCAGTGCCAAACACAATGTTCCCCAGTATAACACATTCTAGCAGTAAGCCATTGTAAATGTATGTAGGTAATATGTGTCACCATCTGAAAGATGGACATGGCATGACTGTTGGGCCAGATATACAAGCAGTCCACAGGGAAAAGTAACCCAGACAGACAGTGTATAATGTGTAACCATTAAATGGACACACCCTTGGAGTTGTACATACAGGTTTGCAGCACATTATCTGGGCTTGTAGTAGGGAATACCGATGTCATCTGGCCAAACACTTGCAGACCACAAAGGTCATAAGAATGATATATTGAGAAACAGACAATGTCCCTGCACAAGCCAGCATAAATGGAATGCCCCATGCATATCTGTGAGTCAGATGCAAGTAGTGTCCATAGCAGACATGCACCCAGCTCACCCAACCACCACCCACAGGTACCTCTTCGGTCTTATCCCTGCTGTTGGGAATGGTTACAATATGACCCCCACCTGTGTATGGCAATAGTGAAAGAATGCAGCATGCAGTGCAGGTGTCCCATGCAGATGTGTCCCTAGCTGTAAGCAGCACACTGCCAGCAACCACACCACTTGATCATTACTGGTAGAAAGTATTGGCATGAACACCTAGCACACCTACCCTGCCACCCCAGGGAAATATACTGTATTGCAGTCTGGGACTGTAGGACTGAGGCCAAAGGCTTGTGTCTCACCCATACTGCCAATGTATGTTATGTCATGGACTCCCACATAACAACATAACACAGTCCACAGAACCCATATGCAAGGCCATGTGGACAAACCACAGTAACATTTCCACCATGTCCCACTGCATTAACTGTGGACCAACAGCAATACACTGCTGTGTTGAGGTGATAACTATAGGGAAAGTATCAGAGAATGTTTGCATAATGTATGGAAGAGGAGATAATAATGTGGGGGGGGGGAGTGGGAGCATGGGCAGCATGGAATGTGCAAAGTCCAAAACATAGCCATGTACATGTACTATCCCTGGCTGCAAACACAAGAATGAGTGGCTACAAACCTGCTTGTAAACCACAACAGGGGTAATGTCCTGACTTATGACCCCTGCCTCTGGGTAACCTGTGCGAATCTGTACAGCTGTGAGGAATTGCCAAAGCAAAATAAGGCAATACTGTCATGTTGATGGATGTAAAAGTATGGGATCCTCTGCCACCACTGTACCAAGGTGCTGAACCAGTTACACAGATCCAGCAGCAAGTTTCTGCAGTTCCCCCTCCAGAGTGGTATTAGTTTGCAGGAATATGTAGGCATATTACCACAATACTGGACACAGCTGCATTCACCCTGTGTTCCCCAGGACATCACTGTGAGAAAACATGTCCACCTGACAGTACTTGATGGCATAAAACATCACAGTGTATAACAGTACACATGTCTGAATATCTCTGCTAACACCAGGAACATGTAGCAAAAGCAGCAAAGACACAATTACCTACAGTACCCACTATCCTTGCCAAGTTTGACATATTTTCAACTGATCTACAGATATCCTGCAGAAACTGTTTGCTAGCTGTAGGTGTAGAACACAAATGTCTGCACTGGAGTAAAATCTACCTGGAATGGAGCTACACATTCAATACAGAAGAACAAACTGGGCATGCTCCCACACTTAGAGAAATGAAGGCAATGTCAGAAAACAAAATACTGAAATGTCATACTGGGCATGCTCACACACTTAAAGAAATAAAGTCCATGTCTGGCAACAACAGTGGACCATACATATCTGGCAGTTGTAGATGTTAGTGCATACACTCCTCAGTATGCACCAGTCATGCTTTGTGCACACATTGGATAGGAATACACACATATATCCAAGGACAACACACTATAATATTCCAAAAGTACACATACATAGATGTGTGGAAGAGAGTGACAGTGACAAAGAGCCTTCCATCATGAGGTCTGTCCCACCCGGCACACAGCCAAATGGCTACAACCATATGATGTGTAAATGTCACTCACCGTAGACATTTGCTTCTGGAATCAATCAGCATTATAGACTCTGTGGTGCTAGTGCTAACTGAGCAATTTGACTGTATAAGGCAGTAGTCATCTAGCAGTTGTATACATGTACCTGTGGAATATAAACCTGTGTGTGCCTGAGTGTGGTCTGTCTAACTCTAGATGAATGGGTTGTGGCACATGCATACACACTAGCCTCCCCATTGCCTGACTATGGCAAGACTGCTGATGTCAGTCACTTTGAAATACACCTTTGGGGAAGGGATAAACCGGTAATCTGTGTGGCATGTCCTATAACTGCGTAATGCTGTTGTGTGATAAACTAGTTAAGCAGAAGTTCAAGGAGCAGTGCTTTTTAGGCTAGTCACACTCACTGCAATTCAAATGCCCTACTATGGCAAGCCTACTGATGTCAGTCACTTTGAAATACACTGTTGGGGAAAGGATAGCCCAGTAATCTCTGTGGGACGTCCAATAACTGCATAATGCTGTAGTGTAATAATCTAGTTAGGTAGGAGTTCTAATCCCAGATGTGGCAATTTGTGTGTGTGTGTGTGTGTGTGTGTGTGTGTGTGTGTGTGTGTGTGTGTGTGTGTGTGTGTGTGTGTTTGTGTAGGGAGCATTGATTTTTAGGCTAGTCACACACACTACAATTCAAATGCCCTACTTTTGCAAGACTGTTGATGTCATTCACTTTGAAATACACATTTGGGGAAAGAGTAGCCCAGTAATTTCGGTGGCACGTCCTATAAATGCATAATGCTGTAGTGTGATAAACTAGTTAAGTAGGAGTTCCAATCCCAGACTTGGGAAGTGCGAGTGTTTGTCTGTGTACGGAGCAATGCTTTTTAGGCTAGTCATACTCACTACACTTTCAAATGCCCTACTTTGGCATGTCTGCTGATATCATTCACCTTGAAATACACCTTTGGGGAAAATGTAGCCCAGTAATCTCCGTGATGCATCCTAGAACAGCGTAATGCTGTAGAGTGATATAGTAGTTCAGTAGGGATTATATTCTCAGACATGGCAAGTGTGGATGTTTGTGTGTGTATTTGTTTGTCTGTGTAGGCAGAAAAGCTTTTAAGGCCATTCACAGTCAATACAACTTCCATTGCCCTTCTTTGGCAAGCCTGCTGATGTCATTCCCAGTGAAATACACCTTTGGGGAAGAATTAGTCCAATAATCTCTGTGGTGCATCCTATAACTGCTTAATACTGTAGTGTGATAAACTAGTTAGATAGGAGTACTATTCCCAGACATGGCAAGTGTGTGTGTGTTTGTTTGTCTGTGTAGGGAACAATGCTTTTGAGGCCATTCACAGTCACTACAACCTCCATTGCCCTTCT
This sequence comes from Protopterus annectens, assembly GCF_019279795.1. Lineage (NCBI taxonomy): Eukaryota > Metazoa > Chordata > Ceratodontiformes > Protopteridae > Protopterus > Protopterus annectens. Next base: position 437,706,632 of record NC_056735.1, read on the forward strand.
TTGGCAAGCCTGATGATGTCATTCACCTTGAAATACACCTTTGCGGAAATAGTTCATAGGTTCATAGGTTCATACTAGGCTATCTGCCCTAGGGCATTTATAAGCCTATACACAGACGCTGGAGAATAAACCACTTTATATAAAATAAAATCACAAAAACACGGCAAAGCTTTCAGGTATAAACCCTTCTTCAATGCACTGAAGAAGGGTTTATACCTGAAAGCTTTGCCGTGTTTTTGTTATTTTATTTTATATAAAGTGGTTTATTCTCCAGCGTCTGTGTATATCTTTGACTGTTGCCTTTGATTCATGTGCATTTATAAGCCTAGCCAGGGTATGTTTGGCTTTCGCCACCCATTTTAAATTAATTTTGATATGCCCTTTTTCGAGGTTAGTATACTGTGCCTCTGTCTAACAGTGACACAGAAGTGATACCCGGGGTAAACCTACGATCTCCCATCCACTCATCAAGATTCCTCTTGAAGAGAGTCAATGAGGGACTCTGCCTAACCTGGACTGGTATTTTATTCCAGAGTGAAGGGAGCCTCTGGGTTATGAATCTGTCCCTCCAGCATGTCCTATTTATTTCAGTGCTGAGGTTCAAGTCTCTCAAGCTCGTAGCTCAATGGGATTTGGATTTTCTGAGGTGCAGCATGTCCATTAATTCCGGGTTGGACATGGCTTTATACGTCAGGCACAGATCGCCTCTGAGCAGGCGGTATGCCACTGAGTAGATCTGGAGTTTCTTTAACCGGGCAGCATATGGCATCTGTTTGAGCCCTTTGATCCTCTTGGTGAGGTACATTTGGGGTCTTTCCAGTTGCTGCAGGTGTCTGGTAAGGTACATTCCAAAAGGGGCATTGTACTCAATTATGGGCCTGATGAGGGATGAGTAAAGAGGCATGATGACCTCCCCTGATCTAGATGTGAATCCCTTCATGATTAGGTGGGCTATATAAAATGTTTTTCTAACCACTTTGGCCACATGGTTGTCAAATGAGAGATTGCTATCAACTTGGGTCCCCAGGTCCCTAATTACTTCTTCTGTACTTAATGGATTAATACCTATGTGGTAATTTGTGGGCACTTTGTTTTTGCCAAAGGGGATGACTATACACTTTTTGGCATTTAGCTTGAGGCCATGGCTCTGACACCAGTTGTCTGTTTCTATGAGGCCCTTTTGGAGGATGCTTGTGTCGGCTGGAGAGTCGATTATGGTGCCCAGTTTGCAGTCATCTGCGAACTTGGTCAGCTACAGTCCTTCCGTGTTGGCCTGTACCTCCGAGAAATATATACCGAACAAGAGAGGTCCCAGGACTGAGCCTTGTGGGACGCCACTTGTAACTGGTTTGGAGTCTGACATGCCTCCAGCAATTCTAACCATGTGGGTTCTGTCCTTGAGCCAGTTTGCAACCCATCTAGTGACATAGGGGTTTATATTTAAGCTGGTGAGCTTATCTATAATGCCCGAGTGGGGTATTGTATCGAAGGCTTTTGCGAGGTCCAGGTAGGCTGTGTGGACCACCTTCCCCTCATCAATGGCCTTGGTGACTATTTCAAAGAAATTGACCAGGTTTAAGAGGCAGGATCTGCCTTTAACAAAGCCGAACTGGATAGGATCCAGTGTCTGTAGGTCCCCAATATCTTTATTTATGAGGTCCATGATGATCCTTTCCATAGCTTTGTAGATCAAGCTAGTCAGGCTTATGGGGCAATAGTTTCCAGGATCCACTGAGGCACCACCTTTGTGGAGAGGGACCACTGTTGCTGTACGCCACTCTTTGGGTACATATCCTGTAGTAAGGCTGAGATTTAACAGTAGGTTTATGTTTGGGTTTAGCTCTTCTTGGAGTTCATGTAGGACGCAGTCCGGGACACCGTTTAGTCCCATTGATGCTGTGTTTTTTGCTTTGGAGGGGGTGGCTCTTACCTGAGCATCTGAGATGACAGGGGGGCAGCATTCTGCTGGGATAGATATTTGCCCTTTTGGTGGGGGGGGGGGGTTTGTGCTGAACCTGTCAGCTAGGATGTTGGCAGTGTCTGTGGGTTCGATGTATTTTTTGTCATTTTGGACTAATTCTGAGCATATCTGGGAATTCCCACCCAGGTTCCGAACATAACTAAAGAAAGCTTTGTGATTATCCTTAGTGTCCTGTGCAATTTTTCTCTCGAAGCTGGCCTTAGACGATTTTATGAGCGCCCGTAGTTTTTTGCTAATACTGATCAGAGATGCGTTCACTTTTTGGGATTTTGCTCTATAATGTAGTAGCTTCCTCCTTCTATTGTATAGTTTGTTTATGGCTGGGGTCCACCAGACAGGACGTCTGCCTTTGGAGGATTGGGTCTTGGTTTTATTTGGTATTGCATGATCCCTGCATTTCTGAAGGTGTTCATAGAATGCATTTATAAAGGATTCTGCGGTCTGGGCCGTACTTTCCACAGGCTCGGGGGCTTTGAAGGATTCCACCTCGGTTTTGTGGAGTGTGAAATTTGCTTTAGAGAAGTTTTTCACTGTGGTTTTCTGGGAAGGGGTGGGGTCGGGATGTGAATATCCAGTGAGATTAGTTTATGGTCTGATCTTACCAATTAGGGATACACTTCTAGTCTGGAGCATAGAGTCCCCATGTTGGTGATGATCAGGTCCAGTATGTTTTCCCCTCTTGTGGGAGTGGTAACAAGTTGTTCCATAGCATTTGAGTTGATAAATTCTAGAAACCTTTGGGCTAGGGTAATGGAGATAGAGTAATGCTTCCAGTCTATGTTTGGGTAGTTGAAGTCGCCCAATATAATGGTGTTTGGAGAGACCTTCACATTTTCCAGTGTTCTTAGGAAGGCTGAGTGGGATTCCTTGGTTTGGGAGGGTGGTCTGTAGCAGGCTATAAACTGGAAGGCAGTTTTACCCACTGTTAGTTGCACATGGATAGTCTCTGATGCTTAGTGCTGTGCCACCAACCTGGAGGTGTGGGTATCTTTGATGAATATTGATACTCCCCCTCCTTTTGTGGTTCAGTCCAAGTTTTGGGGCTTGAAAGCATGGTATGAGGTATAACCTGGTAGTGCTGAGGTGCTCTCAGGAGCCTTGAACCAGGTTTCTGTTACTGCACAGATATCGATGTTCTCCATGCTAAGAAGAGTTTCGAGTGCATGCATCTTGAGGTTTAGACTTCTGGCGTTGAGTAACATTACTCTTAGTTTCTTATCCCTTGTGATACTTATGGAGGTGGTTTTGTCTTTTGTGCCTTGCCTAAAAAAAGCACTATGGGGGAAGCAAGAGCCTTTGCCTATATCAGAAAGCCCAGGGGTGACAGGTGCAAGCCGTCCCTAGCGAAGCATTGTGGCTTGTCGACCATGTCATCCCAGGCTGACAGGCACTGGATCCCCTTTGAATGACACCAATACTTAAGCCAATTGTTGAAATTGATCATATTGTGGCATTGATGATCTCCATGGTGCATCCTAAAAGAGCGCAATGCTGTAGTGTGATATTGTAGTTTGGTAGGAGTTCTATTCCCAGACATGGCAGGTGTGTGTGTTTGTTTGTCTGTGTAGGGAGCAATGCGTTTGTGGCCATTGACAGTCACTACAACCTCTAGTGCCCTTCTTTGGCAAGCCTGCTGATGTCATTCACTTTGAAATACACCTTTGGGGATGGAATAGTCCAGTATTCTCCGTGGCACGTCCTATAATTTTGTAATGCTGCAGTATGATAAACTAGGTTGTAGTTCTAATCCAAGACATGGCAACTGTGTGTGTGTGTGTGTGTGTGTGTGTGTGTGTGTGTGTGTGTGTGTGTGTGTGTGTGTGTGTGTGTCTGTGTTTGTCATTCGTATCCTCTGTGGAGGTGGCTGTGAGTGCGTAACAGCTGGACTCATTGTGAAGTCTATTATATGTCTCAATGTCCATCTTACAAGGATAACAGATGTCAAATAGCTGAGAGGCTGGAGTGCCAATCCATAGCCCTACATGTGACATGAAGGCCTGGCGAACAAATTAAGCAACCCTTGTATTACCCAGAGAACACTCTCAACCCATGTCTCATACACAAACTCACTTGCATAGGCAACAACCACTTTGTTGGTAGTACCCTGCAAATTGCCCACAGATAGTAACCATGGTGTGATTGCAGTAGACTACAGAGGGCATGGCACCCTGTCCTATCACTACAATAGGCACATAATTGCAGACAGTGCACTTTCACTTTGTTCCCAACTGGACGCCTGCAACAACTGTGGTGCCATCAAATGTGATCCACAAAGGACATACCATGCCTTAAACACATGCCCTGTATGGACAGATGCTACTGCCACCAGGGCATACCTGTATGATTCTATCAATGTAGGTGCAGGGTCAACCTGGTGTCCATTACCAGTTCCCACCATATGAGTCCAGGACTGGCACATCTGATGATAATCTGTGTACACAACATGGGCCAGACACCCCAGGTAGAGTTTCACATGTCACTGAACATGCATGTGGGATGTTTGCACATCCCAGACACTGTGCATGCCATGCACTATAGAACACATACATGGCAAGCATTGCACAACGTTGGCCACACGCAATAGTAACCCAGGTGACTGGATGTTAAATACAATATCCACCTGTGTGGGCCAATCCAGACACAACACCCCTGAGCCACATTGCAGACCATTGCCATGTGGCCTGATATCAAGGTATATCCTTCACCTTGTCTTGTACAGCCTTCTGGCACAGTCAACCACTACACACCTGTGAAGCAATGCACACATGCATGTCAGTACTGGCACCCTGTGTCTGTGTGTGTGGAGTTTGATGCTTTTGACCACATTCACACTCACTACAACTCCCATTGGCCTACTGAAGTATGCCATCTGATGTCAGACACCTTCACATACCCTTTGCCCATATGTCACCCAGATAACCCCTGTGGTGCATGTGATACCTGCGCATTACTGTATTGTGGCAAACTAGCTACTTAGGAAGTTTATTCCTGACCCTGCCAAATGTGTCAATGTGTGCGAGTCCCTGAGAGAGTGCAGCTGCGCTGACATTGACACCTGTTCATGTGGACAGGCATGTGTACTACACCTACCTTATCGCTCCTATATCACTATTGCAGATGTCACTCACCACCAGATGTACCTTTGGACAGCACTCCAACATGTAAGCTATGTGGCGCATGCAATAACTGCATAGATGTGGTAGCAATACATAGTCAGTCAGGGGTTTGAAACCCTGTACTGGTAGGTGTGTGACACAAACATGCTTAGGTTTTACTCTCCCACCCCCTCCATGACTTACTTTGTCTCTGTCTGTGTCTCTCACTCCCTCTGTGATGGATGTGGAGTAGTACGCCGCTTTGCTTAGGCAGCAGCTTGTGTTTTGTAAGTGATACTCATGATCAGCTGATGGCCTATGCATGAATTACAGTCCCCCTCTAGCTGATTGCATGTGGAACAGCTGTGGTAACATTCCCATAGCCAACTGCATGGAAACGCACTCCAATATCTAGGAACATCATGTGGGTGTTGGGACTTTTCATTCACTGTGAGCAGACTTCAATTTGGTGTTTGTCAAACAGCGTCACAGATGGTATTGGGATTTACCTCTAACAACTTACACTGCGGAAACAGGACAACAGACAGGAGGGAGATGTGCCAGACATGACTACAGAATGTAAGTGTTGTTCTTCTGCATTTGGAGTAATGTCAGTGTAAAAGGGTGTGTGTGGATATGGCTGGTCTACATGATTTAATACCTGTCATGACAGTGTTATGTGTTTGACAAAACTCCCACCTGTAGGGTTATCTGCAGACTGAGCAGTGTGTGGAGCCTTATGTTTCTTGTGGTACTCACAGAACACCTATCTTAGAACTGCAAAAGCATAGTCTGAGGATTGCAGTCAGCACATGGTGACAGCCATGAGAGTTACTGACTTCATATCCCTCATAGGACATATGTCACAACAAACCCTGGTACGACAGTAACTCTATGAGGTTATCACAGCAATATACTAATATTGGCCCAGTGTTTGTGGCTCCAGCCACAAGTCTGTCAACCTTTGTACATATGTCATGCAGTAAGAGGTGCATATGTTATGTACACCATTATTTATTGACATTATACCCAATAATAAGCCAGTCAGATATCAGACTGCTAGACATGTTATGTATAGTAGGGGTTATTTCTGAGGACATAACCTGGGCATTCTGGGGTTGTCTGTACAGTACTGGGGTCTGTGTACTTATGGTGATTGTTGGCAGTATGTGTATTGTGCGTATGTTCCTTGGGTTGTGAACAGAATGTGGTAGATGCCATTGCTCTTGGTTCTGTTCTATCTGATGTTACATGCTGCTACAGTGTATGATACCTTATTGGCTCTCTGTAGGGCCAGACACACATGTGTCCCATACCACAGACAGGTATTGGACCACACTGTGTCGTGACCCAGTGTATGTAGGGTTAGTGTGTTAGTGGTACATATGAGGATTGTGTTTATCAGACAGTCCATATAGTGTCATATTAAGCTTGCATACAATATGTGGCTGTGGTGGTGTTCACATTGGTTGTGAGTATGCACTTTCTCACAGGTGTTTATTACTCTGTGCTGTGACATGCATGTAGAGCCTGCTATATTTGCAGGTATATGTGTATTCCCCCATACAAAATGTAGTCCAGTGTTGTGGACTGCCTGTAGTTTGGACAGTGCTTTGTAACATGCCTAGAAGCTTAGTGAAATTATCCAGTGTGCTGTTATGTCCAGTTATTTGCAAGACATACTGCTGCCAGGCCACCATAACTGTTGTGTATTTCTGACAAATCAGTGGGATTCTGTACAGATGTATGTCACTAACTACTGAGTAGAATGTGGCCATGTAACCTTTGCACCACCAGGTATTTATTTATTTTATTATTATTTATTTTATTTTACATTTGTTCACCGGGCTAGTCTAGCTGGATATATTTCCATTTTCAGTAAAGGCCCGGGGAGATAAGCTCCACACAAATTTTAACAAAAAAAGTAAAAAAAATAAACAAGGAAAAGAACAAATCATCATAGATGAAAAGACAAATAAAAAATAGTACCTAATAACAGGTATACACATGAAAAGAATCACACTTCTAAGAATAACAGTATTAGCTGTAATAACATCAAGAACAAGGCACAAAACAGAGAACAAAATCGACTTATAATATTATATAGAACTAATCTTTGTAAAAAAAGGAGAAAGAGAAACTCTATAATAGGAGAGGAGGAAGGGAAGCAGTTTAAGAAAAGTGAAGGAAAAGTTAAAAGAAAAAACGGATGAGAGAGATTAACATAGGGGAAAGAAGAAACAAAAAAAAAGAACTCTAAAAGAAGATAGACTGAAGCAGACTCACAAAAAGAGAGAAAGAAAGTAGAGTAGTAGGAAAGCGCAGAGTAGTAGGAAAGCGCAGAAAAGGTAAAAGATTAGTCAGGTTTTGTACAGGAACAGAGCCAGTGGCTTTGGAAGTAATCTTTGATTTTATGTTTAAAGAGAGGCAGAGATGTGGTAAGTGTTATATTGCTAGGAAGCAGATTCCAGTTCCTTCCTACAGTATTATTGAATAGGGAGTCACCAGCAGAATTATTAGTCTTTGTTATAGTAGCCTTAAGTTTACTGGAAGAGCGAAGGGAGTTTAGGTTGTTATAAGGGATTAAAAGTTTAGAGAGTATAGGGGTTTTATTGGGTTGGTATAGAATTTTATGGGCAATAGTGAGTTGAGGGATTAACAGAAGGTTTTGGAGTTCTAGCCAGCCTAGAAGTTTCAGGTTAATACAGTGGTGATGTCTAAAAGGGTTACCAGTGGCAAAACGGGCAATGTTGTTGTAGCAAGTAGCCAGTTTGTTAAGGTTGGCTTTCCTAAGGTTAGTAAAAATTGGTGAGGCATAAAGAAGAGTTGACAAAAGGTGGGAGTGGGCAATCTTGGCTCTGGATGATGAGGTTAGGAAAGGTTTAATTCTATATAAGCTTCCTATTTTTCTATTGACTATTTTAATGGTGTTGTTGATATGCTGATCAAAGGAGAGGTTATTATCAATCGTTATTCCTAAAAGTTTTGTTGTAGGATCTGGAGTAATGAGAGTGGCATTATTTGAGCAAATGGTGAAGTCCAAGGGAATGGACCGTGTGCTAGGAGAGAAAAGCAGAAGTTTAGTTTTTTTGGCATTGAGGAGGAGGTTACGTCTGGTGAACCAAGTTTCTACTGTGTTGAAGACCTTTTGAGTAATAGATGAAAGTTCATTAGGAGATGAAGCAGAGCAGATAAGGGTGGAGTCATCTGCATATTGAATGCAGGTTACTTGAGGGATTGCTGAATGGAGATCATTGATGAACAGGGAGAAGAGAAGAGGTCCTAGAATGGAGCCCTGAGGTACACCGATGGAAACGGGTGTGAATGAGGAAATTTGGTTTTCCCAACGAACTGCTTGTTGTCTATTGCTGAGGTAGGATGTAAACCATTTAATGGCAAGATTATCAAAGGAGAGGGATGTAAGAGTGTTAATTAAGATGGAGTGGTTGACCATATCAAAAGCTTTAGAGAGGTCGATGAAGAGAGCAGAAGAGCGAAGGTTGTTGTTGCGGTTCCTATTGATGGTATCTACAAATGATAGGAGAGCAGTGGTAGTACTGTGATGTGGTCTAAAACCATGCTGACAGTTTGCTATTATGTTGTTTTGAGAGAGTTACTGTAAAAGTTGTTGGTGAATACATTTTTCCATTATTTTTGCTAATGGAGAAAGGAGGGCAATTGGTCTATAGTTTGAGTACTCAATGGAATTCCCACATTTATGTAATGGGATAATATGGGATATTTTCCAGATGTCTGGGATGGTTCCCTCTTGGATTGTCCTGTTTATAAGTATGGATACTGGATATGCAATTTCTTTGGCAGCTTTTTGGAGAAAAAGTGAAGGGAGCTTGTCAGCAGAAGGGGTACAAGGCTTCAGTTTATGAATACGTCTAGAGATGAAAGAGGTAGGAATAGGTAGTAGTTTAAAGTTATTGGAAGAGTGTCTTTGGTTTATTGGTGGGCAGGAGTTATTAGTGCTAAGTTCTCTAGCTAGCGATAGAATAGTGTCAGTAAAAAAAGAGTTGAAAGCATTTGCAGTGAGGTGGGGAGTGTCTGGGTCAGCATTAAGAGGGGTGGGAGTTTTGGATGTTCCTGGGGAAAGGAGTCTATTAATAGATGACCAAAACTGTTTGGGATTGTTATGATCAGTTTGTTGAAGTTTACAGTAGAAGTTTTTTTTGTCAGTAATTATTGCTTTTTTAGTCGAGTTTCTAAGCTGGCGGAAATGAAGAAGATCAAGGGAATTTCTATGGCATCTCCATTTGGCCCAGACTTTATTTCTGGAGAGAATTAGCTTTTTAGTTTCCTTAGAGAGCCATGGGGCAATATTGGGTTTCATTCTGATGGTGCGTTCAGGAGCATGTTTGTCAAGAATGGATAAAAAAGTGGTATTAAAGTATGATACTGCATTTACAAGAGGAAGAGATTTTAAGGTGCTCCAGTTGCATTTGCTGAGTTCATTTTGAAATAGGTCTATATTAAAAAGTTTTGTAGAGCGTATTTTTTGAATGTTAGGGAGGTTTTGGAAATCAGTCTTTTCTCTAGTAATATAGGTTAAAGAGTGATCACTTATATCATCAGGCAGGGTTCCTGCTTTGTAGGCCTGTTTGACTTTGTTTATGAGTATCCAGTCTAAAATACTCTCTTTATTGTTAGGCTTGTTGATTCTAGTGGTCGAAGTGATAGTCTGGGTGAAACCATATAGGTTCATATGAGAGGTATTATGTGTCAGGAGAGAATGGCGTGTGTGAATGCATAAACTGTGTGGGCATATGTAGTCCAGTATTTGTGTGATGTACCCATGTACATGGCAGTTAACATCCACACTGTGAGGCGTGGTCCACATGTCTCACATGAAGGGGATCTGTGTACACCTCTGGACTGACCACAGAGTGCCAGACTGTACCCATATATATTTGCCATATCTGTGTTGTAGTCCACAGGATCATTACTGTGCTTGCAGTGGTACTGAACTATGATGTCCTTAGGATGTTTGTCAGTAGCCAATGGAGTACATGTCAAAAGCAAATGTGACCTCCCACACACAACATGTCTGTTAAGACAAGCCCTGTTACAGTAGCAACAGTCTACATATATACCTTCAATACAGACATGACATCCCCTTGCACTAAGAGGTTGGGACTATGGTGTTGAGGTAGGACTCCACTCTATGTTCTGGACATATGGTAAACATATATGTATATGTGTATATATATATATATATATATATATATATATATATATATATATATATATATGTGTGTATATATATATATATATATATATATATATATATATATATATATATATATATATATATAGCTATATATAGATATATACACATATACATATCTACATATATATATATATATATATATATGTGTGTGTGTGTGTGTGTATATATATATATATATATATATATATATATATATATATATATATATATATATATATACATACACACACATATACAAACTCAAATACATGTATATACGCAGCAATATATGTCTACACACACACACACACACATATATATATATATATATATATATATATATATATATATATATATATATATATACATATAGTTATGGATATCTACATATATATTGACATAAATAGGTATATCTGATTAGATATGTATGCACATATAGTTATAGAAATCTACATTTATATCTGCATACATAGGTATATCTGTACACATAGGATATGCATATATATATATATATATATATATATATATATATATATATATATATACAGAGAAATATCAGAATGGCCATATATATGATGCACTATACCACTATACACATGTGTAGACATACATATGTATGAATATATATGTGTATGTACATGTAGACATATATCTACATATGTATATGTATATATCCATATTCTTGTCATGTGTAGATATCACAGTTGTGCATACCTTCCAATATGTATCTCACCGTATGTCTCTGATATGTGTATATTTAGATGTAACAACATATATGATGAAACAGTGATATTAATAAGTACTACACAATTGTGGAAGTCAAAGCAGTTGTTCAATACAATTCGATATGTGTAGTGACAAATATATTGGAAAAACAACAACTGTCTTCACAGCTGTCATGGCGTAGTAATTAACTGTTGTGACTATAGTGTACAGGGTCCTGGGTTCAAAGCCTGTGTATTTTTGTTGCTGAGCAGAACTAGGGCTGTTGGACACAGAGTGGTTAAGGCAGTTTTGTCCAGCTTTAAGCGCATTTGTGTGGGTTTGCGCAAAGCTAAGCGGTGTTAATCCAGCTTGAATACTTACAGGCAACCTATGCTTGACTGACACTGACATGTCTGCCCAGCTGAGTTATAACTGGCACATATAGGAGACAACACCCTGTACACACCACATGCCACAGGTACCTGCACTACACTACCACAGCCAACAGATCATGCTTGGGTACAGGTCTCCATCACAGACACTAACCATGTGTTGTAATACATGTTGCATACATGTCAACTGGGTCACCTCCGTGGCCATTAGCAGGAGGCACTCAGAGGTTTGGCTGATGCATGTCACTCTCACCCTGAGGGTCACCATAGTGGTGTCTGTCGATAGATTGCCTGCTGACAATGGCAGGTGGCATGACACCACTGTACACTCATCCCCTACACTAACCATCTCTACATGGACAATAGCCAGGTACACACATATGACCACCTGCAGCGATGCACCCCAGTACTGACACATGTGTACATGTGCATTACTGAGGATAGCAGTGTCTGTGTGTCAGTACATCTGTAGTTGGGAATACTATGAGGCCCTTCGCAATCACTGCAACACCCATTGTCATAGTAAGATGTGGCTGCTGCTGTATCGGACATTACATGTTCCCTGTTACACTCCTCTCCCTAACAGCTACATGAGCCTTGCCAGCCCAACACTCTTGTACAAATGGGTAGATAGGCATGGGTTACCAATTGAGTTCTGGCAAGTGTGTGTATGCGTGCATGACTATTTATCTGTAGGGTACAGCATTCCAAGGCCACATACTCCTATTAAAATATGAATTGCCACACAGTAGTATGAATAGTGTTGTTGCTGCTCATAGGTGAGGCATGACAATGCAACACCCTACCATGCCTGTGGCCTGTGCATTAGATGCATATCCCTGTAGTATCATTGTTGGGATGTGCAATGGATTGTATCACAGTCATGGGCAATGTGTGATGGTGGGTATGTCAGAGTGTCATCATGGGTTCCAGTGAGTACAATATCCACTGTGGGATGTGGGTGCTGTGTACACTGTCATTACACCATGGTACACCCAGTATATGTCCCATGTACTACTGTATGGTGACCACTGTCATCATCAACCATACAGGTAACTGATACCACAATCCAGCCCAGTTGTGCATGTGCTGTGTGCACCCTACTTGTAACATATTGGACACACTGACAAGTGAGTTAGCACCGATAGGCCCAGGTCTCTTGGATGTGTGTCTGCCTGTTATGTGTCTGTTAATATGTATATGATGGTATGTTACACTATGCATTGTCCATATACAACCATTACATCCCCCATTACCATACTGTACATGTCTGGGGATGTTCTGCATGCAATATGTAACCTGGAACACACCTCACCCTAAACGCTATGTGGTGTGTGCAATGAAAGCCACACACTTCAGTAGCACTACATATCTAGGCAGGGGTCTAGTCCCAGTGTTTCCAAGTAAGAGTGTGTGTGTATGTGGATGGATCTACATCAGGTTGCTGTTTATACATGTCCCAGCGGGTCACCTGTCCATGTGGCACAGGCAATAACTGTTATACAAACCTGTGACATGTGTTTAATTGTACCCAGGATATGTCACAGCCATGGTGTCACCACAGTGCCATACCCCTTGTGGAATATGACTGCAGACCATCCTCCTGCTGACACATGTACACCTACAACACAAATGGATAACATTATGGAGACCACAATCACTCAGTTTTACTAACAGCTATAACGCATAATGGCTGGACAGCTACACTACCTGACATGTATGCATTAAACATTACACCTGACAACATGTTACACAGCAGTACATTGGTACACCGCATGCTTCAGAACCATATTAGCCTGTCCCTGCATCGATGTTATGGATGACAGGGATGTGGCACAGGTATCATCATATGCACAGGGTGTGTTGTTGGTTTGCCAGAGACAGAGGGTGGGCCATACGTTTGACACCATGTGTGTGGGTGAAAGGTCTAATTAGTTGAAATGGGTGTAGTGATGTGGTGTGTGTAGGTATGGGGTTGCCCTAGGTGTGTCCGTATAGTGTGTGGGTATGCATGCTCATAGTTCTGCCATGTGGCTGCCCTATACAGGTGTTTCTTGGACAGCTGCAAACCATACCTGGCAAGGTGTGAAGTTCACCACCTTCAGCCATGGACACACAGACTGTACCTGCCAGGGTTTTCATGGGCATGTCCAGGTACAGGCCTTGATGTGCTACTCTCCCCTGATGATGACAGATGTCCGTTGCAACCATGTCCCTCCTGGGACTGACCAGGGCTACGTGCACATGGCCTGCTGTGGTGTTGTGTGGACAGTGCCCTCCCTGCAGTGCTGGGGCTGGTATTGCCACTATGGGAGCACAGTGGTGTCCTCGCCCATCCACGTCGACTGCCAGCTGTTTGTGTTGCTGGCCTACGTCCACGCAGCCATCGCCGCACTCCCACCACATAGGTTCATAGGTTCATATGTATGTACTGGGCTATCTGCCAGAAGGCATATATTAGCCCAGCCACATTGTGCGGTATTCACCACCCCTTTGGTTAGTTCCCTAGGCCCTAGATCTAGCATCTAGCACCCTTGGCCCCTATCTAGTAGAGCTGTTGGTATGATCCCTGGTGTGAACTTTCTGTTACCCATCCACTTGTCAAGGTTCCTCCTGAAGAGTGATAGTGAGGGGCTCTGCCTTATGTAGATTAGGACCTTGTTCCATAGCATGTTTGAGCACAGACAAACCTCAGTCGATGAGGCCCACCATCTCACCCAACCATCTATTCATGACCTTGGTATAATCACAGAGGGCACCAGAAAGTTCATGGAAGTTGTCACTTACAGATGAGAGAACAGCCCTCTGCAGCCTCAGGCCCTGTCTGGTGTACATTTCCATACATGCCTGCACCCCCATGACAGTCTGAAACATGCACCTGGTGGTACCAGTTGTGGCACCTCTACCAGGGGCATGATGACCAGTGGCCCTACCATGAGCACCCTGGTACATCTGCCTATGTGGTGCTCTGCCAGACATCTGGCTATGCCTGCTGTGACCAGACACAGTAGGCATAGATACCACACTCACCTGTGCACAGCCACCAGCTGTCCCTCCGCTATGGCCACTGGTGATGGGGTATGTATAGGCACTGTAACTGTGTGCAGGTTTGCAGTGGCTAAGAGGGGGATGTCAAATGACAGTGCAGTTTTGGTCTCTGAAAACCCTGCCTGTGCCTCAACAGTACTATCATAATCTTCGGTGTCTGTATGGACACCAACTTCAGACTGCATGCAGGAGGGACCCTGACCCACCTCACTACCTGTGGGGGAAAACAAGAAATGCACTTTAAGACCTGTACAGCATTATTGCATAACAGCACACACACACACACACACACACACACACACACACACACACACACACACACACACACACACTGACATTCCAGCTTAATACCTACCTGTCCCTGATTTTACAGACAGTCCCACATTTATTCACATAAATTCCCCATCCTGCATCACACTTGGTAACATACACTCATTAATACCACTCATTAACGTATCATTCCTCTAAATGCCTAGATGAGTGATCACAACACAAGACATGTTACTCCATTACCTACTTGACTTGAGTGGAGTAGGTTTTACATGGCCTTAGTGCTATCATCCAGTGTTCACCCTGGGTATGTCTGGATATCGTGACCATGGCACTTATATATTAGGGGCTACTACGTTCACTCCATAATGTCACGCACTGGAGTGTCATATGTAACTATTGCTCACTACATGCCATATCTGCTGCTTAATCAACTTATCATGTGGACAACAGTAATATATGGATACACTCCCTGGTGTTATCTAGTAATTCCCCAATGCATCTGTAGTGCTGCGTACGTGGGTAGTCATTCACCTTCCAGCTGATTGCAATATTAAGCATGTACAATAAAAATAGATCAAATAGAGCACCATGGCTCACAAAAGATACCAAAGCTAAAATCAAAACTAGAAACAGAGCCTGGGCGAGTAGGAGAACAATTAAAGCCCCACTTGGCCATCTAAAATATCATCAACTCAGGAATGATACAAAAAAATCTGTTTTACTGGATAATAAAAGGTTCTACCAAAATTTCCTACAAAAACACCATAACAACACTCAAAAGTTCTGGGCAGGCTTAAATCAACTACTTTGTCCAGGTTATTCCACCATCCCAGCCCCGGCTAACTACACCCATAGTTCCCCAGAGACCATAGCTAGTGCATTTAATAACTTTTTCACTGAAACAATCCAGTCCTTAGCAAATCAACTAACCCCCTCTAACTTAAACCACACACCTAATCTACCCAATAATCACCCCAAATTTAGCTTCCAACCAATATCCACTAGTTTTATCAAAACACTTCTAAAAAAACTAAAACCTACCACCCTTGGTGCTGACCTCCTCTCTGAAGAGTACCTACAAATAGCTGCAGATGCCATTGCATATCCCATATCTATCCTCATCAACAGAAGCTTATCCAAACATGCTATCTCCTCCCTTTGGAAAATATCTCACGTCATCCCACTCCATAAAGGTGGTAGCTCCTCAGACATATTCAACTATAACCCATACCATTCTTTCCCCAGTAGCCAAAATAATAGACCAATGTGTACACAAGCAACTAATGCAATACCTTACACAGAATAACTTACTATGCAACTCCCAGCATGGTTTCAGGCCATACCACAGCACCACCTTAGCCCTCCTTTCCTTTACTACTGCCATAAACCAAAACAGGATTGACAATAGGCTAACCTCCGCCCTCTTTCTTGACCTATCAAAAGCCTTTGACATGGTCAACCATGAACTTCTCATTCTTTCACTAAAATCTATTTCCCTCAACAAGCCTGCTATCCAATGGTTCCAGTCCTACCTTACTGGTAGACAACAGGCGGTACTATGGCAGGGCAAACTCTCCAACCAGCTACCTCTCACACTTGGTGTCCCTCAAGGGTCCATACTAGGTCCACTACTCTTCTTTATTTTTATCAACAACCTTCACACTGCTATCCCTAAAGCTACCTGCATTCAATATGCAGATGATTCCACTTTGATCTGCTCAGCCACCTCCCCATCCGAACTGCAAACCTTAACCCAAAGTACATTTAACACTATCGAGAACTGGCTCACCAACCAACGCCTACTTCTGAATCCCAATAAAACTAAACTTCTACTCTTCTCCACCACTAGTAGATCCACCACACTTTCATTCTCTGTCACATCTAACAATGGTACCACTATTTCCCCAGATAATCACACCAAACTGCTAGGGGTTATCATAGACAATAATCTCAAATTTGACCTACAGGTCAACAAAACCATACAGACCATCAATAAGAAACTTGGATCGCCGTATAAAAACAAAACATTTTTAACCCCACTGGCTAGGACTGCAATCACCTGATCACACCTACTTTCTACTCTTTTATATGCCTCGCCTGTACTCTCAAACCTCAACAAATCTGAACTAGGTAAGCTGTCTCATAGCTACAATCATACTGCCATATTTTCCACTGTCTCCACCTATAGAACCCACCACTGCTAAAACCTTAAACAACTAGAGTGGCTAGAACTGCCCAGCTTAATTCAATTCAATCAACTCTTAATAGCACACAAAATTTTGTACCACCCTGAGGATACCCCCTCATTTAAAAATATTATTAAGCCATATAGCAACCTAAGATCCCTACGGTCAGCCGATAAACTACTGGTCCAAACCCACAAAGCTAATAACTCTGCTGGTGAATCACTGTTTGCCAACTTCATTGGCAAAACCTGGAATTTGTTGCCAAACTATATAACCCTACAATCCTCTAAAGGTCTCTTAAAAATAACTTCAAGCAGTATCTGGAAGTGAATTGGCTATGCCCATGTACCAACCCTGACTAAATTATAAACTAAAAGCATATTCTGTAATTATCGTAACTTGCAACTACGTCACCAAGCTCTGCTTCCAATCTGATGTATCTTATTTTTAATTGTGTCTGTCCATGAGAATTGTTAGTCCCTACTAGGGAACACTACTAAGCCATTGTATATAATCACTTTGTTTTTATAATTGTTTGCTAAATTCTGTGTAATCTGTGTAAGTTTGTCTATGTGGAGCGTTTCTTCCCGGGCCTCCACTGAAAATGGACATGTATCCAGTTGGACTATCCCGGTAAACAAATGTAAAATAAATAAATTAAGGGTATACCTGGTGTCTACTTTCCCTCCAAATGCATGTTACAGACCTTATTATACTATCAGCTGTCCTGTGATTACATATCAGGCAAGTATTTATGGTGTCTCATGTGTCAGTCCATGTCCATGTACTGCACAATCCCAAAGGGAAGTACTGCCATATGAACAACCCCACAATCACATATGTGCATACATGGACACCCACACAAACACACATACATGCACACACACATCCTACATGCATCAACCCTCCTCCACTCCACAAGATTGCACTTACAGACTAAATAACCCCCACCCACACATGGACACACACACCTACAGGTGAGGTTGCACAAAGATAGTACACACAGTCCTCCCATTACCCATCTGTCAACATGCATAACATATGGTACTCAACAGCATGCAGTGCAGCTACAGTCAATCCATGCTAGCAACAGTATGCATGTGTATGATGCATGGGCTGTGTTAGTAGGTGATGCCCCCTCCCCCTGGAAGACACTGCACCCATGTACACCGTATTGCTGTGCACCTGTTCTGCACCCTGCCGTGTACTATGCACCAAACCTCACAGGTGTATAAACCATTGCTGAATGTGTATTACTGTGTCAGTTATGTCTGCTCTAATGCTAACCGCCCCATGTGTTTGAGCAACACATACCTGGGATGATATGTGGACAGATGTCATTTGTGAATGCCTGATGTCTGGTTTACAGATCTCAGCATCAGTGGTGCATGCATGACCATTACGATACTATTACACTGACAACCGTCAGACCTTACCATGGCTATGGGGAGTGTACATACCCTTTTTGATATGACGCACTCTTCCTTGATCTGCCATGGGACCACATCACCACATATATAAAAAGTACATGAGCCTGATATGTGACATATGTCCTGTATATTCACATGCAGTGTCTAAAAACGTGTTAGTTGTCCAGATGCTGACTGCAATGTGTACGCTCCATGGGTGCATATGTGTGCACGCCCTTATCATGACGGTTTGTTTCACCTATTATGTGTAGTACAGCAGTCACTATTCCTGGCAGGGGTATACTAACATGAAGCATCTGCATTTGAAGTATATGGTCAGTCTGCCCTACACATGTCCCCAACTTTGCATGATTGCAAGGTGTACTCATGTGCACATCCTTTGGAGTTTACATACTCCCGTCACTATTGCTGTGGAGTTAAGGTTACGTCTGCCACAGTTCTGAACCTGACTATGTGCAGATACAGCCATTCTTAGCATCCTTAGGATCCCTGCTGCAGTGCACTGGTGTCTCATGATGCCACACTCTTCCCACCTTCAGCCTTTTTGCAGATGCTTGACAAGTATGACCTACTCATGTGTGTCAGTTTGCAGTGTCCCAACACTGAAAACCATGTGTAACAGCCTAGTCCCAGCTAATAATGTGGACCACAGTATTATATTATGCCATAGTGTAGATTTGTAACAGTTGCCATTGTAATACTGGTATATACACTGTTGTAGCACTGTGTTAGGATGACGTTTCACACATGTCCCTACTGTAGACCATATGTCCCACCATTATGTTCATCCCTGTGGACACATTTCACAATGACAGGATGTTAGTTATCTTGCAGGTGTATGATATACCCTTCAGATACCCCATCATGGTCACCACTGTGATGCAGTGCCTTTAACAGCAGCAGTACGTGAACATATACGGCATGCATTATGGGTAGGTGTGTTAGATGTGTGCATGGAATATACTATAGCCATTACATGCCCGTTGTATTGGCAAGCATGAACATAAACAATACTCACCAGCTACAGGCTGCTGCCTTGGTGGTATACCAGAGGGGCCTATATAAGAGTGTGAGAGATGTGATGTCAGTGGCCACAGCTGTGGCATTGCTACAGGGTGGGTGCAGCATTACAGTACATCAACAGTACAATTCCACAGTACTACCGCTTATGCACATCTGTTTATTAATACTAAGCAGCAACAGACAATATATACGACATCTCACATATGCATGATCTACCTGTATAGATGCAGATGCATATGCAACAGTGGTCTACTGATGTGCCCTGTGGCCTTACCTGCATGCTCCTGAGCCAGTGTGTGGGTAGGACCCAAATCCACAATGGTCTCTGCCAGATGTTGGGTGTGTGGGTGGGCAGGTGCCATGAGGCTGGTGAGGAGCTCATCAACATGTGTTGGGGGGATGGATGGCATGACCCCCCCCCTTTGTGAGTTGTTCCCCTTGGACTGCAGCAGCATGCCGACGGGCATTGCAAAGCAGGTCAGTACAATGATGCTGGACCTGCTCATAACTGGGGTTATGCAGGCCAACATCATTGACCTTGTAGACTACATCATTCCACAGGGTGGTCAGCTCCTGTTGCTCATGGGTTGTCCTGCCAAACAGAAACAGATAGTGCTGTATAAGGTGGTTCAAAATTACCTCATTTTCTGCCACTGAATACCCTGGTAAATGGCCATGAGACATCTTGTCTGAAAGACATAAAGATGGAAACAGGTCTGAGCAACTCATACAGCAAGGTTACCAAAGTTCTTAATACACATCTCTGTCACCCCCCACTATATCAGTGACAACAAACTGTTCACACAACTCAGTAGGTATGGCTACAGCTTACCTACCATTGGGACATATATTGTATTGCACCACATTTTGTGATATGTGTTTGTAGCCATGTTCCCTGTATGGACACTATCATTGCTGGCCTGTTACAGACTATTTCATCTGCATACCATTGTCAGGGCCACTATGGATCCATATATGCATGTGGTATGCTTGCTATGTGATTGCTGCACATCTGTCATTTTGTGTTATTGGGTATATCTATGCATGCTGTTGGACATGCTCTGGGATTGTGTGGACTATTACTACCTATATATGTTCTATAACAGTGACACAATAGCATGTTTAGGGAATAGTTGACAGCAGAACCCCCTTTCCCACCTAATCTGGCCATATTACCAGATCACATCACATGTGGGACCCACCCTACGGCCTCCTCATCTACTGGTCTAGCACTACCTTCAGGTGGAACCATCTGAGGGGATGTTGCCCCCCCCCAGGGGCACACACAGACATGATCCTGTTACCTGAGGTCAGGTCCAGTGTCTGTTCCATAGGGGGCTCCACAGAAACTTGTGGGATGTGCTACAGCACCTTGAGGCACCCACTATACAATGACAGGGTCCACATGCTCCTCCTGCTCAGCCTCCAGACCAGGCACCTTCAGGGCCGTGGAATTGCTGTTGTGACTAGCAATGGGGTGGGGGCCTTGTTCACATTGTTTCCATATGGGGGCTCATGGGGCTTCCACACTGCAGACCACACACACCATCCAGGGTGTTTACCCACCACATGTGTCATATACCACCCCTGTAGGCTGTCCTCTATATCTACCAACCCGAACCACCACGACAAATATGCCTGCTATCCCTCCCCATATTCCCATTCACTACTTCACAGACAAGGGCAATGTGGTCCCAGCAAGGGGTTCACATGTGACATACCTGTCCATGTTGCATGCACTTACAGCTGTATATATCTGTATGTATTGCTATGTGTGATGTTCCCTCACACATAGCATGCAGCACTGTGGTCGTAATATAGGGGACATGGATTTACATAGATATGTGTGTGTGTGTTTGTATATCTGTAGACAAACATGTGTGTGTGTGTGTGTGTGTGTGTGTGTGTGTGTGTGTGTGTGTGTGTGTGTACACATATACATACCTATATATGGGGTACATTCAGACATCGGGTCCACAATCTCTAATTCTCCTTCCTGCACAGCTGCACTGCTCTGCCTTGCTACAACACAGACAGGTGCCACATATGGACACAGCCTAACATTAGGGGTGTATATATATATATATATATATATATATATATATATATATATATATATATATAGGGCCAGTTTGCAGGTAAGTCTATTACACACCTATGGCATTTCAGCATGCTACAGTACATGATAGCCTGAGTGTCCTGCAAGTGGTGGGGTCTGGAACCCATGGTTCAATCATTATGGCATTACTTCCACCACCACCTATTGGCCAGAGTAATATACATCCTTTCCATTACACAACACACATTATGTTGGCTTACATTTTGTCAGTCAGTGCTGCTCTGAACAGTTGATGGATATGGAACACTACCCACAGGGACAGACTATATTGTCCATAGCAGTTGTTCAGCTGAACACATTACAACATCACCTGATGGCACACACACATATATGTATATATATATATATATATATATATATATATATATATATATATATATATATATATATATATATATATATACATATATATATATATCATTCCACATCACAGTATTATAGACAAAGTACTACAGTCAATTACATGCATATATACTTCACATACTCATTGTGGGAATGAGGTCTGTTGTGGATGGTTTCCTTGTAGGAGTTTTTTTTTTCTCCTTGGCTATTGCCTTAGCCTGCTTTCTTTGTTTCTGTTTTGGTTTTGGTTGTGGATCTGGTTTCTCTTTCCCCGCCCCTCTCTCTCTCTCTAGGAAATGGATTGAGCTGCTTGGAATAGATTGCAGCATGGCT